>NC_064617.1:162197271-162497271 GCF_023898315.1 Schistocerca nitens | reverse complement strand
CATTTTCACGAAATATGGGTGCATAGATCCTGAGAAATCAGTACCCAGAACAACCACCTCATGTCGTAATTACGGCCTTGATATGCCTGGGAATTAAGTCAAACAGAGCTTGGATGGCGTGTACAGGTACAGCTGCCCATGCAGCTTCAACACGATACCACAGTTCATCAAGAGTACTGACTGGCGTATTGTGACGAGCCAGTTGCTCGGCCACCATTGACCAGACGTTTTCAATTGGTGAGAGATCTCGAGAATGTGCTGGCTAGGGCAGTAGTCGAACATTTTCTGTATCCAGAAAGGCCCGTAAAGGATCTGCAACATGCGGTCGTGCATTATCCTGCTGAAATGTAGGCTTTCGCAGGGATCGAATGAAGGGTAGAGCCACGGGTCGTTACACATCAGCAACGTAACGTCCACTGTTCAAAGTGCCGTCAATGCGAACAAGAGGTGACCGAGACTTATAACCAATGGCACCCCATATCATCACGCCTGGTGAGACGCCAGTATGGCGATGACGAATACACGCTTCCAATGTGCGTTCACCGCGATGTCGCCAAACACGGATGTGACCATCATGATGCTGTAAAACGAATCTGGATTCATCCGAAAAAATGACGTTTTGCCATTCGTGCGCCCAGGTCGAGTACACCATCGCAGGTGCTCCTATTTGTGATGCAGCGTCAAGGGTAACGGCAGACATTGTCTCCGAGCTGATAGTCCATGGTGCTGCAAACGTCGTCGAACTATTCGTGCAGATGGTTGTTGTCTTGCAAACGTCCCCATCTGTTGACTCAAGGATCGAGACGTGGCTGCACGATCCGTTACAGCCATGCGGATGAGTTGCCTGTCATCTCGACTGCTAGTGATACGAGACCGTTGCGATCCAGCACAGCGTTTCGTATTACCCTCCTGAATCCACCGATTCCATAGTCTGCTTACAGTCATTGGATCTCGACCAACGCGAGCTGCAATGTCGCGATACGATAAACCGCAATCGCGATAGGCTACAATCCCACACTTATCAAAGTGGGAAACGTGATGGTACATATTTCTCCTTCTTACATGAGGCATCACAACAACGTTTCACCCACCAATTCCGATCAACTGCTGTTTGTGTATGAGACAGCGGTGGGAAGCTTTCCACATGACAGCACGTTGCCACCAGCGCCAACCTTGTGTGAATGCTCTGTAAAGCTAATCATTTGCATATCACAGCATCTTCTTCAGTCGGTTAAATTTCGCGTGTCTAGAACTTCATCTTCGTGGTGTCAGTCGGAATGGCACTGAAATATATCTGTTCCTACGGTAATTCGAAAATCATCTGTAACTTATACTGGTGTAAGGATTTTTTGAGTCGTCCGTTTTCTAACTAGTTCGATGTGGCCGGCCACGAACTCCCCTCTTGTGCTACCTTCTACATCTCAGAGTAGTACTTACACCCTACGTCCTCAATTATTGTTGTATATATTCAAATCTCAGTCTTCCCCTATCTTTTTAACCAACTTCAACTCCCTGAAGCACAGTGGAGCTACTTCCCTGATCTCTTAACATAAGTCATTTCATCTTGTACATTTTCGCCAGTGTTATCCTTATAGGAGGTATGTCGTTTATAGCACCCCATCCCAAACTCTTCTCTTCTTTTTCAGTATGCCCATCGTCAAATATTGACTTCCGTATAATTATGTGCTCCAAACATGCTTCACAGAAATTTCTCCCTCAAAATAAAGCCTATATTCAATACTAGTACCGGCCGGAGTGGCCGTGCGGTTCGACGCACTACAGTCTGTAGCCGAGCGACCGCTACGGTCGCAGGTTCGAGTCCTGCCTTGGGCATGGATTTGTGTGATGTTCAAAAAAAATTGTTCAAATGGCTCTGAGCACTATGGGACTCAACTTCTGAGGTCATCAGTCCCCTAGAACTTAGAACTACTTAAACCTAACTAACCTAAGGACATCACACACATCCATGCCCGAGGCAGGATTCGAACCTACGACCGTAGCGGTCACGCGGTTCCAGACTGTAGCGCCTGGAACCGCTAGGCCACTCCGGCCGGTTTGTGTGTGATGTCCTCATGTTAGTTAGGTTTAATCAGTTCTACGTTCTAGGCGACTGATTACCTTAGATGTTAAGTCGCATAGTGCTCAGAGCCACTTGAACCAATACTAGTGCACTTCTTACACCAGGAAGGTGCTGGTCATATACGCTAATCTACTTTTCATGTCTCTCTTGCTTCGTCTGTCGTACGTTATGCTGCTATCCAAATAGCAGTATGCCATGACCTCATTTACTTCTTGGTCATCTGTTCTGACATTCATTTTATAGATAACCACATCTCTGCAACTCCTCATTGCATTCGTCTCTCTTAGCTTTACTCTATATTCATTTCCTGTACTCATTAGACTTCAGTTTATTCACTTCGTCCTGTAATGCTTCTTCACTTTCTCTGTCAACATCAATTGCATCAGCGAAACTTATGCCTGACATCATTTCGCCCTAGAATTGCATCCCACTCATCAAACTTACGCTTATTCCTTACATTGATTCTTCTATGTTTTGACGGAACAATAGTGTCAAAAGGCTGCATCCCAGCTTTACACCCTTTTAACTGGAATATTGCCTTCATTACTTTCTATTCTTATCGTTACTTTTTGGTTTTTACACGCTGTGCGTTATCCTACTTTCCCATAACCCTACACCTATTTTCCTCAGAATTTCGAACGGCCTGAACCACATCACATTGTCAAAAGGTCCTTTTAGGTTCAAGAACAATATAAACGTGACTTGAGCTTCCATACGTCTTGTCTTCCCCATTATCAATCAAAACGTCAGAACAGCGTCTCTGGTGTCATCTTGTCTCATACAGGCAAACTGACAAGTCCCCAAATTCCTCTTCCACTCTTCTGCATGTGATTCTTGTCAGCAACTTAGATGTAAGAGCTTTAAAAGTGGTTGTACGATAGTATTCCCATTTACCTGGCATTTATATCTTCGGGGCTGTTAAACAATGAAATGAAGTGTTTATTTCAAAATAAATCTAGAGGACTTGCAGGAAAATTACTTATCAAAGGAAAGTGACATTGTGAAGTGTGGCTTAAGAAGTCCTTGTCGTCGACCACAAAAGAGAAATGGGGAATACTATGATACTTTCGTGGTCATCGAACAATAAAAGGAGAATGATCACAGTTATTTAGGAAGCAAAAGGAACTTCTAAGCTGACACTCTAATTTCCTGTTTTCTTTATGTGTGCATTCCTCCGACCCCTTCAGATTGAGCCGAGTATGTTTTACACAGTGCCTCTGGAAATGAAGTCGATGACCATTTCTGTATTTCTGTCGGTTCGACCCAATAGGAAACCACATGGCGTCATATAAGGACCTCATTTCCCCGTGGTGACCCTACACGATAAAGCGAGAATTTTGTTACAGCATTCTATAATTACGCTTCCACTTTATCACATTTCACGCTTAAGATAGACGTTGTATGCATCTAAATTACGCACATTGATGTTCCGCTACGCAAGAGGACGACTAATACGCTCGGTGCTCTGAAAAGTTTTGTAAAACTGACGACGAATATGCAGTTCGTTACACCGAACTGTTATATCCAGTTATCTGCACATAAAAGATACCAATCACGTTTTAACGGTACGACCATCGCCATCTCGTACTGTTGCGGAATCATAAAACCGAATCTTTACTACATGGTAATAGGTGGAACATTCGAATGTTCGAATTATAGAGGTGTCCACACCGAGGGCATTTCGGCTTCCCCAGGTAGAAGCTGGATAGAATGTAAGCTCCTTGCAAATCACACAGAAATCTGCTGATAATTACTATCGTGAGGAAGTCGTCAGACGTGTAATTTAGGGAGCTTCGCAAACAAATGTTACAAAGCATTTACTGCTTACAGGACATGAAAATGAACTGATGGATGATTTCGTGACGTCGACGAAGATGTTCTTGGATAAGACCTTCTCATGTGGGTAAGTTTCAACGCCAGATAACTGTGGCGAAATGCCAGAGGACCAACTGAGAATCGACACTGCGTGCATGTTTTCGTGGTTGACGCTGAAAGTAAATAAATGGAAGATGGTTCGCGTATATAGATGCAGTGACATATACTGTTAAATTAATGGCAGTCAATCTCAGAAAAAACCAACGGCCGCAATATAACAAGCACTATTCTTCTGGACCGACATATATTTGCAACAGCAAAATAAAGTCAGTTTTAGGGAAAGTTTAATCGAGTCTGGGACTGAGTGGCAGAATGTTGAAGACAATGTAACTCATTCACGAGAGGTGTGGCTTGCATAAAAGCTTTTCGGGAAGTTCTTCAGTATTGCAGGTGATTGCCGGACGCTTTGGCACGTGAGGTTAAAAGAGGAAACAGATAATACAAAGAAGAGTAGTGTTTTTCTTCATGGGTCAATAAGTTAGCGCAAGATCGTTATGAAGACGCTTATCAAAATGCGTTTATCGTCATGGATGGGGCTGTTGTTAAAATGCAGAGAACATTCGTTTCAAAAGTAAGGGAACATATAACTTCGTTGAGGCCTAGGTACTTGATCTTAATGACACAAAAGTGTTTAGTGACAGAGATTAATATTTACAGAAGCAAACTCCATTAACTAGTTGAAACAACGGAGAACGAATGCATTTACAATATCCACCTCCATAGGTTCTAACTGCTTTGCGGAAGATCCGGTTTCGATTCTCGGTGCACTCAGGGATTTTATATTAGTGACAGGACTGGAACGGAGTGTACATGTCCCTGTTATGCTAATAGAAGGGAAACAGTAGAGACTGGCACAACGGCCGGTCTTTACTGAAAGCCGTAGAGAGCCATTATTCGGAGCTTTAGAGTATGGTTCCGAGCTTCAACCTACACACTGTCAAAGAAGCAAACACTAAGCCACGGCGGGCAAAATAATGAAATAATTAGCAAGATACAACCGAGGCTGTACAACAACCATATGAATAATATTTACAATTTCTTCGCGCTTTCAGTATCTGATTTCATATGTTCCAAATGACGCGACAATCCACCAAACAGCCTGAAGTATTTTTACCCTTTCAATCCACTTCTCCAGAAAATCTGTGGAGAATAGTATTTTATAGGTGAAAGTGTTATTGTCTTTTTTCAGTAATCGGCTATCCGGAGACACCAGTGGCATCCTGAAAAAGATTCCAGCAGAGGGACCGAAACACTGAATTCTGAAGAGCTTTGAAAAGGCAATGTGGTTCGATCTAATGACTCAGAACACTTTAACATAAATGAAAAACTTGCGCACTTGTATAGTAGTGTATTATTTATAAACATGTTGTTATTATAATAACACCGAAGCCTCGTGTGGAGCTTTACCGCACATCATTTGCTATTGGAAAATGGAAAGGAGGTGGGGGACGATAGTGGAATGCTGGAAAAGAAGTGTCTTCCTGCATGAAATATGTCGTAAATCGTGGAGTAAGGATCTGTATTTATAAAGAACTATTGTAACAATTACGCTGTGTCAGCCAGATCTACATCTACATCTATACTCCGGAAGCCACGTTATGTTGATTGGCGGAGACTGCTTGGTATATCACTCCAGTTCGCAGTCGCGAATGGGTCACGGGAACAACGACTGATTGTTGGCAAGCCGCTGGGTGAGTTTTAACCTTTATAAGTTTCATTTCTTGGTCTGCTCGTGAGATACATGCAGGATAAAGCAATATATAGTTTGTCGGAACAGATGCTCTCCGAACGTTAACAGTAAACCACACCATGATACAGATCTTCTCTCTTGCGGCGTCTGCCACTGGCGTTGGCTTAGCATTTCAATGAAGCATTGGCTCTTACTAATGAACCTTTAAAGAAACTGTCTACTCTTCTTTGGGTCTTCTCTATTTTTTCCATCAATGTGGTGGGGATCGCAAACTGACGGGCAATATCCAAATGTCCCACTGTGGTATCTACTTTACCTGCGATTTGTTATGTGGTCGTACCACTTTATATTGATTCATACTCACACTCCTACATATTTTATGGATATGACATGTTTACACTGATCTTCCAGAAATCTTTTATTTTTCTACTTATTATGCGCAGTGCATTACATTTATGATCATTCCCATCTGCAATTCAGTCTGCAAGCATTGGTTTTGTAGAGTTACCCGCGAGAAGTCTTATTCCACTTCCGATGTTATCGACTTGCTCATTCACATTCAAAATAATGGTCCTAAAACACTCCATTACGGTTCGCCATTAGTTACTTTCACATGTGAAGCTTTCTCTCTGTTAAACTTACTTTTAATTTTTCGTGTCCAGAAACTACAATTTGTTTGCCCAGTATTGGGCAATAACCGATGCTTCTTCTTTAGCCAGCCATATATTGTCGAGGGTGCATCTGTGGAGGCAGGCAGGGCATTGTAGAAGATGTCCCATGACCTGTCGAGTGCCGCAGTCGCATTTGTCGTCATTTTCGTCAAACAAATATCATTTGATCAGATTAGATTTCACAGGAGCCATCCCAGTTCTGATGCGGTTAAGCATTGTCCAGGTCTTCCAATCACCAGAAACGCCGCTTGGTGGGTTCTCTCTTAGTGGATAGTAGATGGGTGGTTCATCTAAGGCGCAACTTAGGAAACGGCGTCTGGATTTGAGTCTGCTGGGGCCACACTCTAGGTCAAATATTGAGTGACGGGCATTAAAGATTTGTTTTAGCTTCTCGGTACGTTCATGGGATTTCCTACGTGAGTCAGGGTTTGTGAAACCTGCGGCCCTGTAAAGATTTTCTAAGGGGGTTGGTTTCATGCAGCCTGTCACTATCCTGCATGTTTCATTGAAGCTAATATCTACCTTTTTTGCGTGGGCGGATGTGCACCATACCGGGCAGGCATATTCGGCAGTTGAGAAGCACAAAGCTTGGGCTGAAGTTCTGACCACGTTAGGTTTGTCACCCCATTTGCTATTGGACAGCTTTCTTATTAGGGAATATCGTGCTTCTACTTTTTTGCGTGCTTTTTCGCAAAGATGTTAATGTTCTGTCCAGCACGACGCCAAGGTAGGTGGGAGTATCTGTGTGATCTAGTAATGTCCCATCCCAGGTAACATTGAGCCTGCACTTTGCCTGCCTCGAGTTCAGATGGAATGCACTCACTTGAGTTTTGGAGGGATTGGGTTTTAGAGAATTCTTTTTGTAGTAGGTCGACATTGTAGAAAGGACAGTTTCTGGTTTCTCCTCGATGCCTTCAAACCTGTGCCTTGAATTGTTATTGCCAGGTCGTCTGCATATACAAAAGTTTTGGTTTTGTGTGGAGTTGGTTGGTCATTTGTATATATGTTGAATAGGATTGGCGCCAACACGCTCCCTTGGGCGAGCCCATTTTTCTGATTCCGCCATCGACTCTTTTTCCCCTCAAGAATTACGAAGAACTGTCTATTTTGGAGCAGGGATTCGATTATCTTGACTAGGTGTTAGTCTTTCAGCGTCTCGTAGGTTTTATGCAGTAGTGTCCGGTGATCTACTGTATCATAGGCGGAGCTTAGGTCGACTAGTTCCAGACCGGTGATTAGTTCATTCTCAAACCCATCCTCGATATGTTCCGTCAAAGCCAGAATTTGACTGGTACCGGACTTCCCATTTCTAAAACCTGCTTGGTGTGGAATTAGCTTCGAGTCAACGATCTTCTCTATTCTGCTGAGGATCAATCTTTCATAGAGCTTAAACAGGTGGCAGAGAAGGGTTATGGGTCGATAGCTCTTCGGAGACTCTGGGTCCTCCCCGGGTTTAAGGAGAGCCACCACTTTTGACTTCCTCCACAGTTTCGGGATTTGAATGGGTCGATAGCTCTTCGGAGACTCTGGGTCCTCCCCGGGTTTAAGGAGAGCCACCACTTTTGACTTCCTCCACAGTTTCGGGATTTGAAAGGTTTCACGGCACACGTTAAAAAGTCCAAGTATCCAGTCCCTGGCGCCAAGGCCGAAGTTTTTAATATGTTCCACGCAAATATCATCAAACCCAGCGGCTTTCCCATTCTTCATGTTATTTATGCCATTGTTCAACTCTCTCAACGTAAATGGTTTCTGGAAGTTGGTGTTTTCCGTTGGCAGTAGACGTGTGATTTTAGTTTCCTGACGTTTAGAGTTGAACTTGCCGTTTAAAAGGAGTTGGTTGGCCACCTGGTTTGGAGTTACGTTGGCTGGGGCCTTACTTAGCCTTGGGTCACCATCCAGTTTCTTAACCAGGTTCCAGGCTATTTTGCTACTGTGGGACATATCCATTCTTTCTAGGGTTGCTATCCACTTCTTCTCGCGTGCCTCGCTGAGGGCTGACATTAAAGCTGTGCCGCAGGTGATGGTTTCGTCGCTGAATGGGTCTTCCGCGAACAATACTTGATACTTCTCCAGGATGTCCTTTGAGGCATTTGAGAGCCCTGGGATATAGTGTTGTCTGCAGCCCCTAGGAATATAGCGTCTAGATACCTTTCGCAAAGTCTCAACAAAGATAAGATAATTATTTGGTGTTGGGGTCAGATTGGCTAAATCCTCATCCAGCGCTTGGGAATATTATGACGACCTAGCCTTTCTAAAGTTGAATCTCCTACCGAAAGGCATTTTGGTTGTTTGGATTGTTGAGTAGACTTGGATTCCAATAGGTCGATGTTGTGTCTTTGGGATTGCATCATATACTCTTTTGCACCAAGTGCCGTAGATGCTCCGGCTGACGAAGCAACTATCGGGATTGTAACCTCACTTACAAATGTTGCTGTTGAAGGAGCAGGGGAGCTTGGGGTCGTGGAGAAGTGAGAGGTTATTAGCCTCAGCCCATTGTTCTAGCAGCTGACCATTGGCGTCTGTCTCGTCGTAGCCCCAGGTGGTGCTGTGGCTGTTAAAGTCGCCCACAACGAAGTGTGTCCTTTGGTTGTTGAAGCTTTCTGGCGTTGAAGTGTGTAAGTTCTGGCCGGGGGGTTTATATACGGAGCATATTGTAAATGATCCACTCTCTATGGCCAACACTTCAATGTTGTCGGTGGTTGTCTTACTCGTGGAAGAGAGCAGCATCTCGGGTCTGGTAAATATAGCGCTCCCATACCTTCTGTGAGGTGCTTCTACTGCCAAGTGCATTTCCTTGATATCGGGTCTGTTTGCTGTTTCATCTCTATGCGTTTCCTGCAGGCACAGTACGTCCCACTTTTCTGATTGGCATAGTTGCGATATTATATCCTCCTTATTCTTGGTGATTCCCTCGACGTTCAGGCTGACGTTTGTCAGGTTTGTCCCTGAAGAGGACCTGTTTTTGTTTTTGGATTTTGATTGCATTGGTTTCCGGTGGTGGAAGGTTTGGCCGTTGTCCGATTGGGCAACGTTTCCGGGGAGCGCCGGCATTTTACTTTCTTCTATGTAGCATGTAAGTAAAATGCACACGTGGAGGCACCTTCCTTGCTCTCTCTGTTAAAAATTCTGTGTGCCGTGTTCTGATTACTACAAGCTCTTCACGCCTGATATGATACTACTTAAGCACATAGTTTGTTTCTTTAGGCGTCACTGCGCATCTATCTCGAACGGTTTCCATGATTAAAGGAACACAGCATCCACCTAGGCGCGTGTATGTACTGCATGCTTGGATTCGTGGTGGAACAGAACGAGCTGTCTCTCATTATCGTTGTTTTCGGAAAACGGTGTTAATTCCTGCAGGAGAAATTTTCGGTCCTTAGGAATGTCATAATACTCTAGCAAAACCATTTGTGGAATAAATTCAAGAACATCATGTAGAAAGCTGCTCAAGAAACTTTTTATTCTACCTTCTGCTCCTCAGTATATTTATATGTCTTATTTGTTCAAAGTAATATATCTCTGTTTCCAGCCAGCAGTTCAATATTTAATATCAATACTTGGAATAAGAACGATCTACATATAGACCTAAAAATCACTTACCTTGGTCCAAAATGGGGTACAATATTCAGGGACACACATTCTCAGTAAATCACGAACAACCTTTAAAAATTAAAGCGCAGTTTAAAAAGAGTCTGAAAGACCTTTCGATATTAGCTCCTTTTAAGTCTGTAGAAGAATAACCTAACAGGGACTGTTAGACTGCATAAGTAAAGAGGTCTGTTAGATGTCAGTTTACAGCACTTGGTCACAACAGCCACGTTTAGGTATTTTGCGTATGATAATTTTTTTTTAAGTGCATGTCTGTTTTCATTCTGGCAGTGTATTCCTTCTCTAAATATTGACAGTTCCAATTTACTGTAATGGACTCACCTATTTTGTCAATTTCCTAACAAATTATCAGGGTAATGAATATTACATTCAATTGTTTTATGTTTTGACGTTATTCTTTCTGGCTTGTTCCACACCCACGAAATTCATCTCATTTTTGTGCCAGTGAAACGAAAACTGAAACTAATCTAATCTAGAATGAGATTTTCACTCAGCAGCGGAGTGTGCGCTGATATGAAACTTCCTAGCAGATTAAAACTGTGTGCCCGACCGAGACTCGAACTCGGGACCTTTGCCTTTCGCGGGCAAGTGCTCTACCAACTGAGCTACCGAAGTACGACTCACGCCCGGTACTCACAGCTTTACTTCTGCCAGTACCTCGTCTCCTTCCTTGCACTTGCCCGCGAAAGGCAAAGGTCCCGAGTTCGAGTCTCAGTCGGGCACACAGTTTTAATCTGCCAGGAAGTTTCATATCAGCGCACACTCCGCTGCAGAGTGAAAATCTCATTCTGGAAACATCCCCCAGGCTGTGGCTAAGCAATGTCTCCGCAATATCCTTTCTTTCAGGAGTGCTAGTTCTGCAAGGTTCGCAGGAGAGCTTCTGTAAAGTTTGGAAGGTAGGAGACGAGGTACTGGCAGAAGTAAAGCTGTGAGTACCGGGCGTGAGTCGTGCTTCGGTAGCTCAGTTGGTAGAGCACTTGCCCGCGAAAGGCAAAGGTCCCTTGTACGAGTCTCGGTCGGGCACACAGTTTTAATCTGCTAGGAAGTTTCATATCAGCGCACACTCCGCTGCAGAGTGAAAGTCTCATTCTGGAAACATCCCCCAGGCTGTGGCTAAACCATGTCTCCGCAATATCTTTTCTTTCAGGAATGCTAGTTCTGCAAGGTTCGCAGGAGAGCTTCTGTAAAGTTTGGAAGGTAGGAGACGAGGTACTGGCAGAAGTAAAGCTGTGAGTAGCGGGCGTGAGTCGTGCTTCGGTAGCTCAGTTTGTAGAGCACTTGCCCGCGAAAGGCAAAGGTCCCGAGTTCGAGTCTCGGTCGGGCACACAGTTTTAATCTGCCAGGAAGTTTTAATCTAATCTAAACAGGTTCTAAGATTCTAAACAAACTGGCGTCGGAGATATTGGCCTATAATTTTGTGTCCCTGATCGACGGCCCATTTTGAAAGAGGGAATGACCTGCGTTTTTTTATAATTACTAGGAATGATTCTCTCCCCCGAGAGAACTGCGTCACACGGAGCTGTTTAATATACTCTGTGTTGAATCGTTTTGGTGTCCCGTAAGGTCACATTGCCTCTCGTCTGTTGACCGGTGTTTACTTTTCTGTCTCATCGTCTATCTTTTCGATAACAGTCATTTTGACGTTCGAGCGGCGGTTTAAATGGAGAAGCATAGTGCGACGTTCTTCAGTGAGGAAAAAAATGGTTCAAATTGCTCTGAGCACTATGGGACTTAACTGCTGAGGTCATCAGTCCTCTACAAATTAGAACTACTTAAACCTAACTAACCTAAGGACAGCACACACACCCATGCCCGAACCAGGATTCGAACCTGCGACCGTAGCGGTGGTGCGGTTCCAGACTGTAGTGCCTAGAACCTCAGTGAAGAAGTTTTGGAGAGAACGTTTAGGTTTTCGCCCTTCTCTCTGTCATCCTCCGTTTCGATACCAATACGTACACAGAGTGTTTTGACCGAAGGCTTTGATCCATTTGCTAAGGCTGAAACTACTTAGAATTCTTCGTCCGCCAAATCGTCAGAATTTTGTTTCGAATTAGTTGAACGATTCATGCAAGGCTCTGTTAACGCTAATTTGCCTTTGTTCAGTTTCTTGTCATCTGTGAGGCTTTGTCTGGTTTTAAATTTTCAGTGAAACTCTCTTTGCTTTCGTAGCGACTATCTGACACATTTGGCGGAACACGACGAATCTTTCTCATTCCTCAGAAATTAGCTAGGTGCTTAGCTCTTGTACTTATTGTAGAAAGTCTTGAACAACTGATGCTGAACATAGTGCTTTGCTGTGCTTAATCTCCTTTCTGTCAACATAGCGGCAAAGACAGATGACATGTCCGGAAGAACAATCAACGCTTACATATAAGTTTCTTTGTAGATGGACCACACGCTCGAACTCTTACAGGAATCAGCGAATGGCTGCGGGTAGTGAGAGGCAGGTGCAAGGTAGGAGGACTACGTAGGTAGTGTGAGAATAAGTTAGATGTTTGACAGTGTCCGGATACCTGAGGCGGTCGCAGGTTCGAATCCTGCCTCGGACATGGATGTGTGTGATGCCCTTAGGTTAGTTAGGTTTAAGTAGTTCTAAGTTGTAGGGGACTGATGACCTCAGATGTTAAGTCCCACTGTGCTCAGAGGCATTTGAACCATTTGATACCTGAGGAGGTCAAGGCGAATGTTCTTGGAAAACGGAAAAATCTGTGTTCGAATACCAGTCCAACAAATTTTAAACTCTCCACATTCATGTATTCCGGTGCCTCGTGACAGCAAATGTCTTCTTTTCCTCTGCTTATAAATAATACATTATTGCTTATCGTTAAAAAGCAGTTGAGATTGTCACTCTGGTGGTCTATCTCCCTGTACTAGTACGTATCACAGTTTTGAAAATATGGAGGGCTGCGCGGGATTAGCCGAGCGGAGGTTCGAGTCCTCCCTCGGGCATGGGTGTGTGTGTTTGTCCTTAGGATAGTTTAGGTTAAGTAGCGTGTAAGCTTAGGGGCTGATGACCTTAGCAGTTAAGTCCCATAAGATTTCACACACACAAAATATGGAGGGTGAATTTTCACTCTGGCAACTCCATCATTGAAATGCCAATTACTTTCTCTACGTCTAAAGGTGTGTAAGTGTCGTTGCTCGGACGGAGAGCTGTAATCACTCTCTACGTAGGCACTTGCGTTGAGATCGAAGCTTTAGCTGCGGCGGACAATCACTTCGAAAACGGTGATTGCGATTATGGTAACTCACCGTTAATTCCAGCCGCACTGCGTGCTCTGCTGTCCAGCTGTCCGGCGTGAATCAGATCGCTATCGCCAGGCTGCACAAAGAGTAATGAAATCGGGAAACGCAGAACGCTGATAACGCACCTGTAGTGACGCCACCATGTTATCCCTCTCCCGCCCCTAACACTGCAAGTTTCCGTATTCATGGTGTCAATACGGAGAAACGTTAGAGGTGGACAAATGTTTCAGTATGATATAAGGAACAACGAACCGAAAGTGACTTATTCGAAAATCACGATGCGAACTGTGTTGTTCCGTGTTGTACCCTGACTTCCATGGTACTTGAAGGAACTTCAGATGGTAAAAATTGTAGAGAAAGATAACTGGATGCGAGTGCAACTCTGAGATGAAGAGGTGTCCACAGGAGAGTAATTATTGACGCGCCATATTGAAACCAATCAGAAGACTATTGCTCCAATAAGTAAAAGAATCGAATTATGTGAATCGGTAGTGAGTTCATGGTGCAGTAGAACTACAAGTTTATACGCTTGTTATACAAAGCATACACTGTGTAGAGCTAGTCCATTCATTACTGCATCACAAGTTTACGCTGATTCCTTGTCCTTCAACCACAATGTGTCACAAAACTTCTCGTATTATTGACTCTATGACTATTGTACTCATAACCTATTTGGCTACAACGCATTTTGGCGTACTTTTACTATGTAAACAGCTGGGGTGGTTCATAGCGGAAGTTGCTTTTTACGAAAGCTTGTAAATCAGATCGTAGTTCAACTGCAAAGCATCATGAATTCAATAGCTTTTCACTTAAATATATTGCTATCTTTGCGAAGAACCCTCACTGAACAACGCCGAAATGTTTGAGTAATTCATCTGTCGAATAACTGCTAATCATATTGTAGAATAAGGTGAAGCAAAATCTGAATAATAGGTATGTGTAATATTATAGCAGCGCTAGATTAAACTGGTTGCGGAATGGTTTCCCATAATTAATACGCTTCTTTAGTTTCGCAATCATTACAACATTTATAAAGTTATATATTCGCATATTCATACTCTGAATAATGTGTATTTTTCTTGCTATCAAATTATTAGGGTAACCACGACAGCGATTTGTCATTATCTTCCTTTGGGCCATCCTGTCTATTAAGCACGTATTTTGTGACTGTATTGGGAAGAATCTATCATTCGCGCTGTTTTAGTGATATGTTGATAATGTTTAGGATGATTAGGTGGAGAGTATGCAAACTTATTCCAAAATACTGCTCTCAAAAGTAACCCATAAAATAGATAGATCGACATCAACAAAAGCATGTAGACTCTGTTAAGGACTTTGGAACACAGATAACAATAATTGCGAATCATCCATCAGTGATGAGCAGTTTAACGTCGGTTTTGAAACAGATTCCTTGCCAGAAGAATTATATCAAATGTGTTTGGTAGTTGTTCGTCTTGAAAATCGTTGACTTTGGTGGACTGGGTAAGGAGGTTGACAATACATAATAGTTGTACTAACGTACACTAAGACTACAGTATGCTACCTATTGATGATATGGTGAAATAATATAATATTCTGTAGACTTTCAGCAAATGCGAGAAAGGTGACGAATATTTCTTATTCTATGGGTCAAGAACAAATGTTTTCACGAACTTCCTGTCCATCACCATCAGGTGAGGGTCATCTGAAGACATGGAGTAGGAGATGCCTGAGGAAACATTTCTAGCAGACGAATTTGCTTATCGGTTGGTAACTGGAGAAGATTTTATCTTTCCTCATTTTCGTCAGCTGACGCGGAAGTGCTGGCAACACCACAATGCCCTCTCTTGCCGTAGCAACACCAACTGGGGTGCAGATCGCTCCACGCTGCTGCAGCTCTACAGAGCCCTTCTTCAATCCCTCCTTGACTATGGGAGTGTGATTTATGGTTCGGCGGCGTCCTCAGCGTTGCATTCATTCGACCCAGTTCACCACTGCTGAGTTCGACAAGCGACAGGAGATTTTAGGACCAGTCCAGTGACGAGCGTAACGGTTGAGTCTGGAGTCCCTCCATTGAAGATCAGACGTGCACAACTGCTCGCGTCCATTCCTTTCTATCTCAACAGTGGTCCTTCCCTTTATCACCTGTACTTGAGTTTCTTTCCCGTATACCTCCAGGGTGTAAAGCCTGGCCGAAGCTTCGCATGAACCTTTCACATGGCCCTAAGGACGCAGTTACTCCTGCGGATCTTCGCTGCCACTTCATCTCGATTCTTGACGTATGCCGGGTTTTTGAAGTGGTTTACACCGATGGCTCTATAGCTGATCGTCATTTTGACTTCGCCTACGTCCATAGAGTCCATACTGAATAGAATTCCTTGCCCGATGGCTGCAGTGTCTTCACTGCATAGTTGGTGTCCATATCTCGCCCGCTTCAGTACATCCGTTCATGTTCTGGCGAGTCGTTTCTTAGCTGTACTGACTCTCTGAGGAGCTTACAAGGTATCGACCAGTGCTATCCTCCCCATCCTTTGGTAGCGGCCATCCATGAGTCCATCTATGCCCTGGAACGGTCCGGTCGTTCTGTGGTGTTTATGTGGACCCCAGGATATGTCGGAATCCCAGGAAACGAACTTGCTGACAGGCTGGCCAAACATGCTACGCGGAAACCGCTTCTGGATATGGGCATCTCTGAAACTGACTTGTGTTCAGTCTTACAACACAAGGTTTTTCGGCTTTGGGAGACGGAATGGCATAGTTTCAGTACGGACAACAAACTGCGTACCATTAAGGAGACTACGAATATGTGGAAGTCCTCCATGCGGGCCTCCTGCAGGGACTCGGTGGTTCTCTGCCTGCTCCGCATTGGCCATACGTGGCTAACGTATGCTTACCTCCTCCGTCGCGAGGTTCCACCTCGGTGTCACTGTGGCTCCTCTATGGCGGTCGTCCACATATTGCTGGAGTGCCCAATCTTAGCCGCTCTGCGGAGGACTTTTTTATCTTCACAGCACTTACCTTCGGTGTTGGGCGACAATGGCTCAACAACATATTTAGTTCTACGTTTTGTTCGCGAAGGGGGTTTTATCATACCATCTCAGGGTGGGTCTTTCTCCTCTCTGGGGCCTCCACCCTCCCTCCACTTTACCTCTTGCCCTCATTTTTTTATTTGATTGTCCTGGTGTTCGTCTTTTCCCTGCATGTGTTTATATCGCCTTGTCTTGTGGGGTGGACATTTTAGTGAGTTGCAGAGTGGCTGGCTCATTCTCTTTTATTCATGTGATCAGCCAGCCCAAACCATCTGCACTATGGCTATAATACATTCTTCTAATTTTGGCTGTGGTGATCGTTTTCCGAGTTTTTTCTTCGTTCAATTTGTTTTCTTTGTAGGTGTGATTCCGTAATCCTTTTCACCCTTTTACTTTCCCAAATGCACTTGAGCCTTGTTTCAGGAAAAACGGACTGATGACCCTGTAGTTTGGTCCCTTTGTACCTCAAAACAACCAACCAACTAACCACCGAGGAACCAGGGAAGAGTTCCAGCTCCGAGTGATGCTGCTGCAGCATCAAGTGGCTTCATTAGCAAACAGTATTCATTGTAGTACTCGACTGTTTGGAACTAGCCGGTGACAGAATTCCGGTGGTCTACCATCATTTCCATCTCTAAGGTGTTTAAGTGATAGAGATCGAGTGCAGTTCACGTTCGCCATATCCGCGTGTTCTGCGCAAGCTTGTTGAAAAACAACCTTTCATCAACTGAGTAATGTCTCCTATTTCATCCACCCTCGGTTCATTAATAAGTTCATAGGAAAGCTGACTGTTGAACAATGCAACACTATCACGTAATATAGTGAAAACACAAGTAAACCCTTTTAATTCTGGCTTTTCCGGTTGCTGTTTACGGAACTTTCTACAAGTTACAGCAGTGTTTCCTTCACAAAACAAATACACAAATACCCTATCGTTTAATAGACATTTGTAAAACGTGTGGCCCGCTTACCGATGTCCTAGAAATGACCATCGAATGAAAATCATAATCATAGTTGATAAATTGAAGTATCAAAACTGAAGCATAATTTCACAACTTGAGATCAAAACAAAGCTGACAAATTATAACAAAACCCCTAGCAAATGGAATACCAACACGTGAAATGAAAACTTATCTCTGTTATCAGTTTATCTCTGTAATCTATGAAAACTGGGCATATGCGGATTGTTCATTCGGTTTAATCTTTACTACCAACTCGTTAGCCAGTTAATACTTCTCCGGATATTTGCTGTCTAGTTAAAATTAAAACTCCTACACATGAAGAAATGAGGTCAGAGAGAGCCTCTTGGCCTATAAAGACATGAAGGTACAGGTAGAACGAACATAAAGGGAACCAGTAATATGCATAGATCGTTGCAGTAATGGTTTGGAAGGTGTCGTTGATGGAAAGACACCGTGGACTCTTATACACCTGTCACCTTAATAGTGGCTATTACTCATTATGGAGGATCTATGCACCTCCCCTCTCCTGCTCTCCCCTCCACCTGACGTAACGATGTCACGAAAAGTGTAGAAAGTCTTTTCGTTAACTTGAAAGGTTATTTGCCGTGATATTATTCCTGCTTGTTATCGATTAGCTAGCTCTACAGTTCGTTATATGTTCCATCTTCTCACCTAAGAGACAATGTAACCGCGCGATACTGAAAACGTTTGATTGTTTTATTTTTTTTCAATTTTCACGCAGTCTTTTTTTATTATTCAATCATAATTGGTTTCGGCCATCAAAGGCCATCTCCGGATGCTATGGACGGTATTTAACGTACAAGTCTTCCTGAATTGTCAACTAAGCATCAAATGGATTTTATGTTTAGTTGAGAGTGCGTGAACACCACCCACAGCATCAGAAGTTTGCCTTACAAGGTACAAATCGGGTATGACTGTATAATAAAAAAGTGATTGGGCAAAAATTGCCGGCTGGAGTGGCCGTGCGGTTCTAGGCGCTACAGTCTGGAGCGAAGCGACCGCTCCGGTCGCAGGTTCTAATCCTGCCTCGGTCATGGATGTCTGTGATGTCCTTACGTTAGTTAGGTTTAAGTAGTTCTAAGTTGTAGGGGACTGATGACCTCAGATGTTAAGTCGCATAATGTTCCGAGCCATTTGAACCATTTTTTGGGCAAACATTTTTTGCACATATGAATACCTTACAATAAATCAATCATCTTCTCCGAAAACAACCTACTTACTTCTGGTTTTATGTAGAAGTGCTCGTATTTTGTAAGAGCGCTTGCTTTAGACGCGTGAGGGTCAATTATAGACCAAGGACATACGTGGTGGCTTCATAAAGTAAGTTACACTTGTCGTTCGACAGTAAGACCACCACGCAACGAGAGTGGCGTATTCCCAGTAAAGAGTACGTGTCCCGGGTGTCCTGCAGACAAAGTTCTGCTGCTGTCCGGATAACAGGTGCGGAAACTGATAACATACTCCTAAGCTCTGGAAGCCGGGAGAGAAACAGGTAAACTACACACAGATCCAGGTTGCATACAGGCCAAATGCAATGTCATGACCAATCGTAGTAAAATGGTGCAACAAATTGACGAAAGCCGCAAAGACGTAGGTGAAGCTAATAGGGACGGGAGGCTATCGACATCAGAAACATACGATAACATCCTGGCGGTAGAATATCTTATTCGCAGTTGGGTGATCATCGTCGATATCGCTCAGCAGATGAGTATGTCCATTGACAATACTCATTCCATTATCCAAGATGGTCTGCAGCATCGATGGAAGATATGGAAACTTCCGCCGTTCTGTCCAAATCTTGCACCATACAACTTCCTTCCTGATGGTAAGCTCAAAGAACATATGGTGAGAGAGAGATTTTTCAGCGAGGACGACGTACACGCCTCAGTTCTTACGTAGTTCCGTTACCAAAGTGCGGATATTTTCCTGTAGAGGAATTTAATTATTGGCGAAGTTTTTCGATCGCTGTTAGCAGAGACTTGGCTTCTATACTGTACGTATTTGTGTCACCTGGTACTGCAGTTCAGCAGTCACTAAATGTTATTTGACATACCACAAAAATGTGAAACTTACTTTATGAAGTCCCTTCGTGTGTTTTACTTTTTATTAGTACAAAAGGGTGAGTGTTAATACCGTGTATCGGTCTTTTCTATTAAAATTCGCTACATTTACTATTGTTCATAAGAAAATGTTCTACCATATCTCGACAATAAGGGAAAGTCATATTCAGTCTTCATAATTAGAGAGTTTTCGTTTGTGTAACTTGAGGACGGATGTGTATCAAGGCGATGGATGTTATATTTTTAATACTGCCTGCATTGTAATCGGAATTTGTTGTAAAGATAAAGCATCCGAGTTCATGTGCTTCAGGAGCTTTGAAACCTCACTCTTGTTGATGTCTCTATTGGAACTACCTTGTGCCGGTAGCTGCAACTTCGCTGTCTGCATCTTTAACGTATTTATGTTCTACTGATGGACTGAAGCTGCAAAAATAGGGAAAGAGTATTATACTTCCAATACGACCTCCGTGTTGATGCAGGGGCGTTGGTACGTGATATCCCCGAGACAACATCTAAGTCATTCGTCGGAACATGTGCCTTTAACTCCATTCGAGTTCTGATTTCCCTTATTTTATCATGGTAATCGTTCCTATCTATGTGGGTTGGTATCAACGAAATATTTTCGCATTCGGAGGAGAAAGTTCGTGATTGGAATTTCGTGAGAAAATTCCGTCGCCATTACCTCGATTTTTCACTACAGAAGGTGGTGTCTTCGTACATGTGGGAAAAATCAAGATCTGCTCTCTATATGTTGCCACATCTACATTGATACTCTGCAAATAACGTTTAAGTGCCTGGCAGAGGGTTCATCGAACCATCTTTACAATTCTCTATTATTCTAATCTCGTATAGAGCGCGGAAAGAATGAACACCTATATCTTTCCATTCGAGTTCAGATTTCCCTTATTTCATCATGGTGATCGTTCCTATCTGTGTGGGTCGATATCAATAAAATATTTTCGCATTCGGAGGAGAAAGTTGGTGATTGGAATTTCGTGAGAAAATTCCGTCACCACGAAGAACGCCTTTCTTTTAATGATTTCCAGCCCAAATCCTGTGTCATTTCTGTGACACTCTCTCCCACGTTTCGCGACAGTATAATACGTGCTACCTTTCTTTGAACTTCTTCAATGTACTCCGTCAGTCCTATCTGGTAAAGATCCCACACCGCGCAGCAGTATTCTAAAAGCGGACTGACAAGCGTAGTGTAGGCAGTCTCATTAGTAGGTCTGTTACATTTTCTAAGTGTCCTGCCAATAAAACGCATACTTTGGTTAGCCTTCCCCACAACATTTTCTATGTCATCCTTCCAATTCAAGTTGTTCGTAATTGTATTACCCAGGTAATTAGTTGAATTTATGGCTTTCGGATTAGACTGATTTATCGTGTAACCGAAGTTTGACCACTTCCTTTTAGCACTCACGTGGATAACCTCACACTTTTCGTTATTTAGGGTCAACTGCCACTTTTAGCACCATTCAGATATCTTTGAGGTTTGTTTTGATCTTCTGATGACTTTATTAGTCGATAAACGACAGTGTCATATGCAAACAACCGAAGGCGGCTGCCCAGATTGTCTCCCAAATCGTTTATATAGATAAGAAACAGCAAAGGGCCTGTAACACTACCTTGTGAAATGCCACAAATCACGTCTGTTTTACTCGATGACTTTCCGTCAATTACTACGAACTGTCACCTCTCTGACAGGAAATCACAAATCCAGTCACATAACTGAGACCCTATTCCATAAGCATGCAATTTCACTACGAGCCCCTTGTGTGGTACAGCGTCAAAAGCCTTCCGGAAGTCCAGAAATATGGAATAGATCTGAAATCCCTTGTATTTAGCACTCAACACTTCATGTGAATACCGAGCGAGGTGGCGCACTGGTTAGCATTCGGGAGGACGACGGTTCAATACCGCGTCCGGCCATCCTGATTTCGGTTTTCCGTGATTTCCCTAAATCGCTCCAGGCAAATGCTGGGATGGTTCCTTTGAAAGGGCACGGCCGGCTTCCTTCCCCGTCCTCCCCTAATCCGATGAGACCGATGACCTCGCTGTCTGGTCTCCTCCCTCAAAAAACAACCCGCATCTACTTCATGTGAATAAAGAGCTAGTTGTGTTTCACAGGAACGATGTTTTCTAAACCCATGTTGACCGTGTGTCAATAGACCGTTTTCTTCGAGATAATTCATAATTTTCGAACACAATATATGTTCTAAAATCCCGCTGCATATGGACGTTAACGATATAGGCCTGTAATTTAGTGGATTACTCATATTAACTTTCTTGAATATTGGTGTGACCTGTGCAACTTTCTAGTCTTTGGGTACGGATCTTTCGTCGAGCGACGGTTGTATATGATTCTTAAGTTTGGAGCTAATGCATTAGCATACTCCGAAAGGAATGTTCGAATGTGTGTGAAATCTTATGGGACTTAACTGCTATGGTCATCAGTCCCTAAGCATACACACTAATTAACCGAAGGACAAACACACGCACCCATGCCCGAAGAAGGACTCGAACCTCCGCCGGGACCAGCCGCACAGTCCATGACTGCTGCCCCTTCAGACCGCTCGGCTAATCCCACGCGGAACATCGAAAAGAAACTAATTGGTATACAGTCAATACCAGAAGACTTGCTTTTATTACGTGACTTAAGTTGCTTAACTACTACGAGGATATTTACTTCTACGTTACCCATGTTGGCAGCTGTTCTTGATTCGAATTCTCGAATATTTACTTCGTCTTGTTTTGTTGGTTATTCATTCACTGTGTGTCATTTCCTCAAACAATTCAAAGGACACTGTAGATTTTAGATCAAATACAGTTTGGCATGACTGCTTCGAAGTTCAAATGGCTCTGAGCTCTATGGGACTTAACTTCTATGGTCATCAGTCCCCTAGAACTTAAAGCTAATTAAACCTAACCAACCTAAGGTCATCACACACATCCATACCCGAGGCTGGATTCGAACCTGTGACCGTAGCGGTCGCGCGGTTCCAGACTGTAGCGCCTAGAACCGCTCGGCCACCTCAGCCGGCTGCTTGGAAGTACATGTGTTGGTATTAGTTTCTGCTGTAATCATTTTAGGAATTTATTAATGTGAACCCGATTAAGTATGTTTGAGAATAATTGAAAGTTGCAGAGCACCAGTGCAGCAACCCTCCTCGAACACTAGACGGCCCCGAGCAGTGTCTCGGTCACTTTCCTGGCATCAAGCCAACGAGGGTCAGTGCTGGAATAATATGCTGTTGGATTATACCCAGCAGTAGATTTGGGTTCATATACGGCCACAAATGTGCCCAACTTAAGTTCGAACTTTTATCACTTAAGGTTATTTAAAATTATTATTATTCTGCATATCTGAGTGGTCAGCATGGCTGCCTACCATGTGGGGGAACGGGGACCGATTTCCGGCAGTGCCAGGGATTTTTCCCCGATGGGATAAGTTCTACTGTGATCACATAGCCTTGTGAGACCTATTTAGCAGATACTTGACGGATTAGTAGCGGTTCCAAGGACAAGAAACCTGGCAACGACAGGAAGAGAAGTGTGCTACGACGTGGCCGTCCATACAGCATCCAATAACGCCATTGGCATAGGATGACAAGGTGGCTGATAGGGCCCGATTATCTCGTTTATGACAAGAACACGAAACTTTATTCAGTCTTTTTCTGCCACTCCCTGCTGCTCTTGAATGTAACATGATACAAGTTTTCTGATATGCACTCCGCCTGCGTAGCGCAGCGGTACATTTACCGCCTACCACACAAGGGGGCTCTGGTTAGATTCCAGGCAGGGGACTGTGTGTTGTGTGACTTTCATCATCATTGCCACGCAAGCCTCCGAAGTGGCGTCAAATTAGAATACTTGCAATACGGCGGCCGAAACCCGAAGAGGATACGGCCAATAAATGCCATACGATCAATTCATTTTTCTGATACGCAAGTGACGCCAAACATTTTTATCCGATTTAGTTAGCTGGGTATTGATTTGTCACTATCCTCCACCAGTCACCAGTGGCGGTCGCTGTGTTCATACGATAAGCACGTGGAATGAGGTTTCCCAGGATCATATACAGGTCGTCGCTGGCTCTGTTCTCTGGCATTACAACGAACATTCGTACAGGCCTACCCTTATGAGTGCTGAAAAGGCTACACTACGTGGTTGGAATTTCTCTCAGTCACTAGTGTCACTATCGGATAGTCTTTGAAAATGTGAGAACGTCTCAACTTACTAATGGAGAATCTTCGGCTACACGTGGCTCCACATCAGGAAGATATTACTGACTCGCTTCATTAAGAGGGTAGCTCTGGGCAGCGTTCGAAGGGCCGCTCATTTGCCGCATCGTCTCCCTTTTACATGTTAATTGGTCGAGGAAGACGCTGCATCATTACTGTATCGTTAAGGAAATTCGCTCTCTTACAGATGAGAAGAAATGGAGTAAGACCAGATCCACTGCTAACGTGGCACTGACCTTGCAGCAGAGTATAAACTTGTTTCTCTGACCTTAGCGTACTGAAAGCATCCTGAGAAAATTTTGTGCGAATCTATGAGTCGGTTACGAATTCGATTCTTTCTTATTGTTAGACCAAGTTTCAGAACAGCGCACAGCCTTCTGCTATGCCAATGATTCATTTGAAACTCTGCCTGTTATAATTTCTTTCACAGGTGCTGCTTCAGAAAGTCGTGCAGGATAGCTGCCGTTGAGTGTGGAGACTAAGTAAGTGGATCGGATGTGTAGAAATCTTTGGTGACTGGTCGGGAGTGTGTCTGGGATAGCTCAGCCGATGTGACAAAATATAGGTGCAAATAGCTGTCAAACAACTTTTCGAACACAGCATCCAAAATATTACAGAAAAAAGGTCCATTTTGGAAAATACACTCTCAACCAAGAGGCCAATATTTTTATCCATATAACTTTGGAATAACTATTTGGTTAGCAGTAAGAAGAAAACCTGGAAGCGAAGAGTGCTTTTAACTATAGTAACTTCTGTATGGATGAATGTAAATTCGATTCTTTCATTTCATACTCGCAGTTCTTCAAATCCTCACAGCCAAATGCTAGAATTATACTACGTCATCAATACTTTCACAGTATGGGTATTTCCTGTGCAGCCAACATTCCGCCATTGATTCTGTATGAAGCCGACACTGCACAAGTAGAATTTCGGTATCACAAAATCCTGGTATCGTCGAACACGACAGATACTCAACGAAACTGAATGTATTTTGTGCCGTTTTTGATCACAAAGTTTATGGACCTTCCTTTCTTGAGTAGGAAAGAGAGGGATGTCATACCTGTCGACTCAGTAAAAGAGGACTTGTTGATACGTATGCGGAATGAAATGTACTATAACTTCGATATTTTGCGAACAATGAATGGGGCTCATGTTGCAGTTTCTGTGCGAATCAAAGCTTTAATCCTTTCTATATCCAGTGACACTAGTAATGTGTTTCTGTCTTTCATTCTCTCTTTATGAATCACCATGTATATTTCTAGTTGCTCCTATTCAAATTCATTTGTTAAGATATAGCTCGTGTATATTTGTTACCGCTCCAAAAACTAATTTCCTTAATCATTGATCGGATTTCCTATTTATCATTTATTTTAAAAAACTACCATCACTCCAAACCAATGTGGATGCTCGCATTCCACGTGAATTATGTGTCCTGCCATACAAGCGTGTTATCAGTTTTCAGTCTTTCATGACGTCTGCAAGTCTCCTCAAAAGTGATCAGTGCATTGGAAATGGACGAGCTGTTTGTTACAAATATATTGTTACGTGCCAGCGCATTTCAAAATTGGCAGTAGGTTTGCACAAACTCAGACAGAACAGCAACAGATATGAGTCTGAAAACCGAAATAGGTTAATTCTGAGGACAACCATAGTCCCTTCACGAATTTGGTAAGAACAAAAATTTCTATCATTTGGAGTCTTTCTCCGGAGCCATAACTCTTAGTAAATTAAAAATTAACCTGAACAGTAATAACCACAAGAAACTTCTTTCTTTTATGAGGTCATCTATTTCGGTCTGTTTCAGATCATCTTCAGACGTCAAACTGTAATATGTTTATACAATAGAGTTAGATGGATGTACTAATATACAAAATACATATTTTTAACAAATAATAAACGAATAAATTGTACCCATGGTAGCAGACGATATCTGTGAACGGAGTAAGCACTACGACTCCAAGAACGTTAACTGCTAAGGAGAGCAGTGCAGCGGTTGCTTAAATAAGCGATGCTCCGCCCACTGTTGGCCGAATTACGTCGGCGATAGCCAATCGGGGATACAGGACGTCAAACGATTGTTGCATTAAAGTATGTACAAAGTGGTCACACGAAAGCTAATAACAGGTGAAGACGTAGGTACCTTATACAGGGTGTTACAAAATGGTATGGCCAAACTTTCAGGAAACATACCTCACACACAAATAAAGAAAAGATGTTATGTGGACATGTGTCCGGAAACGCTTAATTTCCATGATGGAACTCATTTTAGTTTCGTCAGTATGTACTGTACTTCACCGCCAGTTTGCCCAATTGAAGGAAGGTAATGTTGACATGCGACTCATTGCTCTACAATACTAGCATCAAGCACATCAGTACGTAGCATCAACAGGTTAGTGTTCATCACGAACGTGGTTTTGCAGTCAGTGCAATGTTTACAAATGCGGAGTTGGCAGATGCCCATTTAATGCATGGATTAGCACGGGGCAATAGCCGTGGCGCGGTACGTTTGTATCGAGACAGATTTCCAGAACGAAGGTGTCCCGACAGGAAGACGTTCGAAGCAATTGATCTGCATCTTAGGGAGCACGGAACATTCCAGCCTATGACTCGCGACTGGGGAAGACCTTGAACAACGAGGACACCTGCAATGGACGAGGCAATTCTTCGTGCAGTTGACGGTAACCCTAATGTCAGCGTCAGAGAAGTTGCTGCTGTACAAGGTAACGTTGACCAAGTCACTGTATGGAGAGTGCTACGGGAGAACCAGTTGATTCCGTACCACGTACAGCATGTGCAGGCACTATCAGCAGCTGATTGGCCTCCACGGGTACACTTCTGCGAATGGTTCATCCAACAATGTGTTAATCCTCATTTCAGTGCAAATGTTCTCTTTACAGATGAGGCTTCATTCCAACGTCATGAAATTGTAAATTTTCACAATCAACATATGTGGGCTGATGAGAATCCGCACGCAGTTGTGCAATCACGTCATCAACACAGATTTTCTGTGAACGTTTGGGCTGGCATTGTTGGGGATGTCTTGATTGGGCCCCATGTCCTTCCACCTACGCTCAATGGAGCACGTCACCATGATTTCATACGGGATACTCTACCTGTGCTGTTAGAACATTTGCCTTTACAAGTACGACACAACATGTGGTTCATGCACGATGGAGCTCCTGCACATTTCAGTCGAAGTGTTCGTACGCTTCTCAACAACAGATTCGGTGACCGATGGATTGGTAGAGGCGGACCAATTTCATGGCCTGCACGCTCTCCTGACCTCAACCCTCTTGACTTTCATTTATGTGGGCATTTGAAAGCTCTTGTCTATGCAACCCTGGTACCAAATGTAGAGACTCTTCGTGCTCGTATTGTGGAGGGCTGTGATACAATACGCCATTCTCCTGGGCTGCATCAGCGCATCAGGGATTCCGTGCGACAGAGGGTGGATGCATGTATCCTCGCTAACGGAGGACATTTTGAACATTTCCTGTAACAAAGTGTTTGAAGTCACGCTGGTACGTTCTGTTGCTGTGTGATTCCATTCCATGATTAATGTTATTTGAAGAGAAGTAATAAAATGAGCTCTAACATGGAAAGTAAGCGTTTCCGGACACATGTCCACATAACATCTTTTCTTTATTTGCGTGTGAGGAATGTTTTCTGAAAGTTTGGCATTACGTTTTTGTAACACCCTGTATACATAATGTAACTGTATGTAAACAGCATTACGACAATCTGTGGCAAAAGATATATAAAAGAACAAGTCATAATCTGTTTTGAGAACATCGACAGCCATCTGCTTGTATTTATCGGAAACTTGTAGACTATATGGCAGCAATGTCGGTTAGGCGACGCTAATGGTTCCTATGGAGACGGCTTGGTCATATCGATATGGACCATCCAGCAGAAGAGGATCTGAGAGCTGCAACAGCGGATGGATGTCAAATACGTACTGCCATACAAGTAGGCATGTAGAAATGCATGCAAGCGATTGCGTATTGCTCTTATGTCGTAGTTCCAGTGAAAACACTACTTGAACGACGCCGTTTGTTTCATCGGAACGGACTGGAGGTGACGATGTGCACATTTCGCAGAGGCCGGTTTCAAAGTTTCGACAGTGACTAATTGTTACCAACTATATGCCTACATGTAAGACTACTACGTAATATGTATTAGATTTAATCTGGGAGATTGTGTGCCATAAATTTTCGATGTGTGGCCAAATAAATCCCTCTGATTGTCCATCAATAATATTCCAACAAGGCCTTTGTCAAAAATAGATGAGGGACAGACAGACACACACAGACACACACACACACACACACACACACACACACACACACACACACACACACACAAACAGACACACACACTAACTCATGCAAACGCAACTCACATGTGACCAATGTCTCCGTCAACTGAGGCCGGACTACAAGTCTGGTTTAAGCTGCCAGGGACTTTGGTCATATCTGTGTGAGTTGCGTTTGCGTGTGTGTGTATGTATTTGTGTGCCTGTCGTCCGTTTTTGACAAATGCGTTGTTGGCCGAAAGCTTATTTTGTGACTTCTTCTTGTGCCTCTCGTCCGTTTTTGACAAATGACAAATGCCTTGTTGGCCGAAAGCTTATTTTGTGACTTCTTCTTGTGCCTATCTATGACTCGGCATCTGTTACATGTGGCGAGTAGCAAGTATCATTATCACAATACTTTTACGTCCCACCGTGAGTTTTTCATTCTT
Source organism: Schistocerca nitens (assembly GCF_023898315.1). Lineage (NCBI taxonomy): Eukaryota > Metazoa > Arthropoda > Insecta > Orthoptera > Acrididae > Schistocerca > Schistocerca nitens. The sequence continues at coordinate 162,469,062 of NC_064617.1, read as the reverse complement.
ATATAAAAAAATATTCCTACAATCGTTGATAAGCTATAAAAATAAAGAACATCAATAGCTGAGCACAGAGGTCCCTCCATATCGCATTTTTCGAGGTCTAGATTTACGAAGATACCATTTATGGAGAAGGTCTCTTATGATTCGGCCATGCATTTTAAAACCTAATAATGGCGTGCCGTTTGCAGTACTGTTAATAAGCTTTAGCTTAACTACATTGACAGTGAGCGGCCCCAGAATGATAAGTATAATGTGTTTCGTAAATACGGATTAGAAGATATAATTGTGAAATGTCGTACGTAGCCCGACGAATAGAATTAATTAATGGAAAGTATAAGAACAGGTTCAGCGAGCTCATGTTGACTTAGATATGCCATGATAAATAGAAATTTCATTTTGCTGAGCATCGTGAGTCAAGCGGACACCACATTGGAAAACATGAGAATAGTAGATCTTGTTCAGAAGGGGGAAAAGCTGAATCTATTTGAAGAGGGGATTTTTTAATCATCTCTATGTTGACAAAGACAAGTTGCTGACTGATCAACTGATTAACATTATCAGAAGTATTACGAGAATTTATAATGTTGTTACAATGATACCTTTTATTTTATGTCAACAACTACTCAGGGGTTCATCTTTCGTACGGGCTTCGCGACGCCACGGTTCCTTATCTAGGCCCCGGTAAGCGCCGCCAGTCATACACAATGTGATCAAAAGTATACGGACACTGCCAGAAACATAGGTTTTTCATGTTAGGTGCATTGTACTACCACCAACTGCCAGGTACTCCATATCAGCGACCTCGATAGTCATTTGACATCGTCAGAGAGCAGAATGGGGTGCTCCGCGGAACTCATGGTCTTCGAACTTCGTCAGGCGATTGGTTTCACTTGTGTCATAGGTCTGTGCGCGAGATTTACCCACTCCTAAACATCCCTGGGTCCACTGATTCCGATGTGATAGTGAAGTGGAAATGTGAAGAGACACGTACAGCACAAAAGCGTACATGCCAACCACGTCAGTTGACTGACAGAGACCACCGACATTTGATGAGGCTCGTTGTGTGTAATATGCAGACATCTATCGAGACCATCACACAGGAATTCCAAACTGCTTCACGATCCACTGCAAGTACTATGTCAGTCAGGTCGGAGGTGAGAAAATGTCATGGTCGAGTGGCTGTTCATAAGCCACACATCACGCCGGTAAATGCCAAACGACGCCTCGCTTGGTGTAAGGACCGTAAAAATTGGACGGTTGAACAGTGGAAAAACGTTGAGTGGAGTGAAAATCACATTGTGTTGTGGCGATCCGATGGCAGGGTGTGGGTATGGCCAATGTCCGGTGAGCTTCATCTGCCAGGGTGTGTAGTGCCAACAGTAAGATTCGGAGGCGGTGGTTTTATGGTGTGGTGGTGTTTTTCATGGAGGGGGCTTGCCCCCCTTCTTGTTTTGCGTAGCACTATCACAGCACAGGCCTACATTTGTGTTTTAAGCACCTTCTTGCTTCCCTCTTTTGATGAGCAATTCGGGGATGGTGATTGCGTCTTTCAACACGATCCAGCACCTATTCATAATCCACGGTCTATGGCGGAGTGGTTACACGAAAATAACTTTCCTGCAATGGACTGGCCTGCACACAGTCCTGACCTGAATCCTATAGAACACCCTTGGGATGTTATGGTACGCCGACTTCGTGCCAGGCCTAACCGACTGACATGGATACCTCTCCTCCGTGAAGGATAGGCTGCCATTCCCCAAGAAATATTCCGTCACCTGAATGAACGTATGCATGCGAGAATGGAAGCTGTCATCAAGGCTAAGGGTGGGCCAACACCGTATAGAATTCCAGCATTACCGATGCCACGAACTTGAAAGTCATTTTCAGCCAGGCGTCCCGATACTTTTGATCACATAGTGTATGCCACCATTAACTCTGAGCGTGCTTCAGCGGCCACCATGAGGCGCGGCGGTGGAACGTTGTTTATATATCTTGGCTTGACCACCCAAATATCGACGATGCGGAAAACCTCTATCAAAAAGAAAACTTCAGTCTGATGAGAGACATGGCTGTTGAGGTGGAACAATCGTTACCTCTGGTGAACCTTCCGCACCTCGATTTATTAAGGCTTACCTGGGCATCCAGGGGACTGTCAACATGAACTTTTATTTCCCTAACTGCGAGACCTTAACTTTTCCTAGCGAATTGAATATTCAAATAACTTACGGTTTTGCTGCCGGTGAACGTCGTCGACCAACGCAGATATTTCGGCAGGAGCACGCCCTTCCATTCTTTAGGCACAAATGCAAGGAGGAAGAAATGTGCAAGGAAATTTAATACCTCGGTTCACAGAGGAGAAAGAAGGAAGATACCACACACAGAACAAGTGTCAACATAAACGAAGATAACCTACATCAGACATATCGATAGTGACTATTAATCAACAAGTGGGGTAGCACTAATTTTGTCCCGCTGTTTTTTGACGAGAGACAGAGCTGGATACCAAGCACCATATAAACAAAATCCACCATCTCTGTTAATAAGATTGCTTGATAGTTTGATTTCAACAGCTTCCTTAATAACACTATCCCAATAGCTGGACGTGGTAAGCCAGTATGTCCGTGTTGTTGTATTCCACAGGGTGTTCTGCAATAGCGGATTTACTCGGCTGTTGTAAGCGTGTGTGACGCTTATGTTCAATACACCGGTCTTCCACAGTCGTGATTTTCTGACCAATATATGACATGCCACAACTGCAAGGAATACGATAGACCCCAGCCTTACGCAAACGAAGATCATCTTTTACGGACGCCAACAGCGCCTTAATCACAGAAGGTGGTCGAAAAACACATTTTACATCATATTTCCGCAAAATATGGCCAATCCTGATGGAAATGCTTCCTGCGTAAAGCAAAAAGGCCGTAGACTTAGACTTATTCCTCCTTGAATTTGTGCCTTGAGAATGGAAGGGTGTGCTCCTGTCGAAATACCGGCGGTGTTCGACGACGTCCCCCGGCAGCAAACTTGTAAGTTATTTGAACATTTCCCTAGCTACTCGTGGGAGTGTGATGGGTGTTCCAAAGTTTTCTCTTCCTCCTCCCAGTGGAAATGTTGGGCCGCTGGTAGATACCAGTCACGTAGCACGTGTAGTCAGTCCTCCAGACAGGGCTGATACACAGACCCTGTCAGTATCGAGTAACCTAGAAATTTGATATCGGGAAAGCGTTTGCAAAACAGGAGCATGTTGTTAGAAATATCTCATTCCCAACAAGTGAAGAACATCCAGAAGGCATGTAGTTTCCGACAGTATGCAACAGAAAGTGAACCGCACTGCACCTTGAACTGTAGTATGTCTGTTCTGACTTACAGTGGTCTGGTTGACATTCTCTGAGGAGTACTGGAAGCTTAGTGGTCGCAGGAAGGCGTCGTTGAACTGTAATAAATAATGAAAGGTTGTATGGCAATATCATGAACTCAACTTAGTTTACTGACTTTCAGCAGCACAAAACTTCCAGCGCACATTTAGGCCGGTTTCTTCGCGTGTGCGGTTTTTCATTCCCAACCCAATGCACTATTTTACATGTCAGCGCTTCTGAAATATCGCCTTTGGTTGAAAGGGAGAAGCCACTTGTGTCAAATGTGATACGGCCCCCCATGATGTTGTTAGTTATTCATCTCCTCTAAAGTGTTGAACCGCTCTGGGGATTCCCCTGTCAGGAATAGGGACAGCAATCTGTTCCTAGAAGAAACGAAGTTACAGAAGATTGATACAGCTATCTCTTACAGTGAGGACAGAAAGGTCATGGAGCTCCCTAAGCCAGGTACCAGGTTTGCAACTTTCAGAAGACTGATGCTTGTGTAAGCACTTGCACTGATCAGTACCTCAAAGCCAACACATCTTCTTAGAACCTCAGATAAGGCCACTGTAGCTGACTTCGCAGAGCTCCCTGCTCATCCAAAGGTTCGCTCTGGTCCACTCTCCTACCCCGTCATATCCACTGCCGCTGTTGTGGCCTAGAAGCCGACCCATGGCAAAAAGTTAAAGATTGAGCGTCCACCACTGAATGAGTTGCGAAGTAAAACCTCTGACGATATCCAGGCCGTCCTACCTGACACGTCTTATGTATCTTCTGTAGAGATAGTGAACTTTGATGTCGGACTGGGGCAGTCATCCGGCGCCAGGACTGAGGGGCTAACCATTGCGTGCTCCCCCTTCCTGGGGGAAACACAGAGTGAATATGCCGCACCCGTGATAGGTAGATAACCTGTTAACAGTGGAACATTAATGGCTTCATGGCACATGTGGAGGAACTGAAACTGCTAGCAGAGGAACAACATTTGTGCCTGTGTTTACAAGAAACTCATTGTAGAGCCACTGATGTCGCTGTGCTATACCCTCCACCGAAATAGTGATTTCATTCGGGATGGAGCCAAAGGAGGGAGTGCTGTGTTTGTCAGTACTGTGCACCACTCCTCTGCTATCCACCTGGAAACTGATCTGCAAACAGTTGCTACTGAAATTCGTGAATGTCTCAGTGTCACTCTTTGCTCAATGTATCGATCTCTGCAGGATGCAGTTCACTCTTGGGCTCTTACAGATATAATGGAACAACTCCAACCTCCATTTCTCTTGCATGGAGACCTCAGTCCCAGTCATGTCTTCTGGGGCTCAACCTCTACATGTCCTCAGGGTCGGGTATTGGAGAGCCTCATGTCTCATGAGCTATATATCCTCACTATCACTCATATATCCACTATCACTCATTTCTGTGCTGCTACCGGGTCGTTCTCAGCCATCGAGCTCTCTTTTTGCTCTACAGCTCCTGCAGAGTCTGTTCAGTGGGAAGTCACTGACGACCTTTATTCGAGTGACCAATTCACACTCCACATTCACCTACCGGATGGAGCATTCCCTGAAGAGTGACCACCGAAATGGATGATTAGGTGTGCTAACTGAACGCTTTGCAGCTAACTGACTGTGTTTGTACAAAGTGACATTGTCCAGGAAAGGGTGGGCCAATTTACACAAGAGGTCCATGATGCCACTAATTTGTACATAGCAAGGTCCTCAGATCACCTCTCACCTATATATTGGTAGACTGGTTAGTGCCACTCGGAAACGTGGGCCAGGTGTGCCGCTATCCGACAGTTTAAGAACCTCCCAACAGCAGAGAACCTCACAGAATTTCAAGTCCCGGGAGCTAAAGACTGACACATATTGAAGGAGGGTGAGAAAAGATCATGGGAAGCATTTCTGAACTCCATCAACATTTCACTTGTTCCACCAAAGTATGAGATGCTGTCAGGAGAATTTCTGATAAACAACTGATTTACCTCCAATATCGCAAGTCCTGAAACGAGGGAATCTCCAAACAGCGCCAGGAGACATCGCACATTCGCTGACGGAGTATTTTGCAGATACTACCCATTTGGAAGGGCACTGACTGAGATTCGTGATACTGCGTGTGGTCACGACCAAATCCAGCACTACATGTTTCGCCATTTGCCAGTTGTGTCAAAGGAAATTAATACCCAACTCGTAGAGAGAGGCAACTTTGATGCCTCTCGTCAAACTAGGAAAGAGCAGGAAAGTCCTTGAAGCGAATTGCTATTAGAGACCAGGAACTCCTCAGCTGCTTTCAGTTTTGATCCACTGTCGACAACTTGACACTACTTGAGGAGGATATCCAGCAGGCTTTCCTGCATAAACATCACTAAGTTGGCATATTCTTTGATATCAATAAGCCACACGATATTAGTTTCTACAACTGCATGAATGGAGCTTTCGTGGTCACCTCCTCATCTTCATATGGTCATTCCTGTCCAAGCGGATTTTTAGGTCGCGAGTTGAGTAGGGAATGGTACCCTCAGGACAGTGTTTTAAGTGCTACACTCATGGCCATAGCCATAAACTGTATCATATCTACTGCATGGAGCTACATAGAACGCTCCACATTAATGGACGATTTTGTTGTTATCTCTTCCTGCCGGCCGTAGTCGCCGTGCGGTTCTGGGCGCTACAGTCTGGAACCGAGGGACCGCTACGGCCACAGGTTCGAATCCTGCCTCGGGCATGGATGTTTGTGATGTTCTTTGGTCAGTTAGGTTTAATTAGTTCTAAGTTCTAGGCGACTGATGACCTTAGAAGTTAAGTCGCATAGTGCTCAGAGCCATTAATCTCTTCCTGCTCCACTTTTGCCACAGCGACTCGTCAGTTGCAACTTACAGTATGGAGCTTAGAGAAGTGGGCTGCAAAGACACTTTTTCAGGTTTCTGTAGATAAGTTGGTGTGTGTTAAAATTAATCCTACTCTCGTATTTTTTATTTACGTGTCTTGCATATGAGGGATATAATTCTATATTTTACAGATTCAGTGAGATTTGTGAGCGTCATTTTCGACTATGTGGTAGTTAACCCACCCGAGAAACCTGAAAGGCAGGACTTATTAAGAACCGAATATCTCGAGTGCCTTAGCCACAAGTCTTGGGGAAGCAGAAGGGGCAGGGCTGCTCCGATATTACATGGCGTTCAAGCATTCGAGGCTGGACTTTGGGTGCATAGTGTACGGTTCACCGAAGTCTCCCTACTTGAAGATATTGACGTAGTCCCTCATGAGAGGTTGGGCTGGCCATGGGTGCTTACAACACCATATATAGTCTATGAGATGAGGCTGGTGAACCAAAACTCATCGTCCGACACCATCGGGGGTGTAAGTTCCTCTCAGCTCCGACTTCATCGGCATACGATACTATTAATCGTCCGCCTTTGGAGCGCCTTTCCTCTAATTATCCACTAGAAACAGGGCCGCTTGTCATCCGCATGCAGAACATGATAAAGGGTCACTTGGTATGGAGTACGCAAAACCCCAAAACCAGGGTTTTAACTGCCAGCCACTATGGTCACTGCAGAGGCCCACAGTAGTTTCAGACTTAGTACAGTACGGGAGTGATTGCACTGCTGCATTTGTTTTTAACATGTCATGTTTGACATTTAAACTGAACACTACAGAAATATAACTGTTTTTACAGATGGGTCGAAACATGACTATGCCTCTGGTTGTTGCTTTGTTTTCACTGATAGTGTCCTAAATTTCCAATGTTTTGTAATCAGAATACCCATCGTCAGAGCAGTTTTATGAGTGGCGAGTCGGGATGCAGAAAGGGAATTAAGAAACACTACCGGGAAACTAGTAGCATTGGTTCGGTCTAAAACCGTGTTTATGGACGGACAAACCACCTCGCTCCCATCAATTTTTCCAAAATTCTAACCTTTAAAGCAGCCATTTAGTTATGTTTCGGCATCAGTATTGCTCGCTAACAAAGTCCAGAACTCTCGTGACTAGTACATGGGGTACGTCTCCATAATCGAAACGAGGAAGTTCCTGCACCGAAGGAAAACTTAGAAAAAGTATCTCTGGCAGACTCATTAACCCATTCGATTTGGGCAATATACGCTCACCGGTATTCAATAAACGTTCGAGGATTCTTGCGCACAGGGAATGGAATTCATCTGAATACTAATGTTCCGTGTCAACATAATTTATGATGCCGTCCTGTACCCGACGTCAGAAAACGGTGTGTTTGCGACGTGCGCGTGCCTCGTCCGCTCTAGATCCTAGAGTTATAACGGGTAGTCTGGCGAAAACCACCATAAAGTAAAACAGTGACGCCTTCCACAATGCCATCATTTAGCGGGATTTCTTGCACAGTGCGACTGACTGCTTCCACCACTTCGGGCTGCTGCGTGGCGAGATCGGCATGCATTTAGGCGACGTTAACGTTCTGCGTTGGCCTATACAGACAGCGACGCAGCTTTAAAGTATCTATTAGCATTCAGTCGTGATTCGCGTTCACAAGAAGTCATTTGAGTTCGAGACGAAATTCTGGATTACGGCCATGCTATGCAGTCTTCACAGTCCGGGGTACTTGCTGTTAATCTTCTCAAGCGTGCTCGTTTGGCTTTAGCAGAAACAGAAGAATGGTTAGACCGTTTTCGGGAAAGCATTATTACTACTAGAAAACCTTATCAACACCAATGGAAGAATGAGTTCAACGGTGAAAGAGGTTAAACTAGCGAAGACACAAATACGAAATCCCAACAATTGTATCACTAACTTATGTCCATAACACACGATAAAAACCTCTGAAGAAATGTACGAAAGTGTTTTTTAGTGTTGACTCAAGAAACTTATCAATGATCATAGTTACACTGAGTCAAGAATGATTTCGAGAATGTGTATGGGTAAGGGGATTAAACTGTTAACAGCATTATTATGGTGATAAAACGTTACAAAGTATTACCTGTCACGGTTGCTATAACTTCGATTCTCGTTTATTTAGTTTGGTTTTATAAAACTTCAGCTATCTCGATTTTTTATTCCAGTATTAGGAAATGTTCCATAGTGATACTGAGTTGATCCACTTCAAGAAAAAAATTTGCAAATTTTGCTCACGCTTGACCAGAAATTTGTTGATGGCGTAGTTGTTTTCACTGTAAAGCACGTAAATGTTCTTAAGACAGTTTCCCTCTATCTCCCGTACATTCAGATTTCCCCATACGTCCTCAATTAAAGCAACCGCTATGAATGTATATATAATACGCCTTCTATGCGTCATCACATTAGAATGAAACTTATACAATTTTGAGTTAGACCTACAACAACAGAACTGTGAAAACTGCATCAAATTTCGTGAAGTGGTTTCTTCTTGATGCTCGTACAAACATAGCGACAGACAGAAGGAGTGGCAGAGGGACAAATAAACAAAAATTTTAGAAATTATAGTTTTGGTTTCTGTTGCTGTTATAAAGACCACTCGGGTCAAATTTTCTTAAATGTCTCTATACAGCCATCGGCAAGTTCAAGTTGTATTATATTCTTATAGATGACAGGTGGATTACGATTGCGTCCATTTCCCATTTTATATGGCTTCATGATGGATGGATTACGTGTCCAACTACTTTTACGTAAGTTTGTTCCAGTTCATGCCGCGTAGGATTAGCCGAGCGCTCTCGGACGCTGCAGTCGTGGACTGTGCAGCTGGTCCCTGCAGAGGTTCGAGTCCTCCCTAGGGCATGGGTGTGTATGTTTGTCCTTAGTGTAATTTAGGTTAAGTAGTGTGTAAGCTTAGTGACTGATGACCTTAGCAGTTAAGTCCCATAAGATTTCACACAGTTCCAGTTCATTTTATCTACGTAATTGTACAAGGTAGGGCCCTGAACCCAACTCTATTTACTTTTAACTGATTGGTTTCTTGTTCGTGTATGCAATATGATGATGGCCTTAAAAGCTGAAACGAGTCATTTGTATTAAGCAACTTCGCAAAGAAGACAATTTTTATTCTGAAATAATTCGAAACTGCCACAATGGAATGGGAAACTTTTTAAAAACACACATTTTTTTATTCCCGATTTTGCACTTAATAGCCACTTTATTATGGAATGTCGGTGAACTACAGCATCCTTGTCTAATTTTTTCCTTTGTGTTCGTTGTCTTTGAGATTATTTACTGAATCTACAACAATCTTCGTATATGTGTACAGATATTTAATAACATTTCTCGGATGAGATTGATAAACTTTTTTACCCTAGTATTCTATAGCGTTTCTCTGTTCGCTTTATATGTCCTTTCAATATTTGTAAAGAAATGTTGGATTTCCAATTTAATTCAGTTGTTCTACTGTAAGACAATGACAACGGTAGTCGTCCACTTTCGAATATGAATGTTCTTCAGATATTAGGTATTCAGTCATACACACATCAAATAAAGGATTGCATCAACCCGGTTCCCAGAACTCCTAAAGATTGACGTTGACTGGACATTGTATCTCAGGCACAGTCTCCTTGACTGTTCAGAGATATCTGTAAACAACATGCATAAGCAACGCCGAGTAGACGTAGGGGGTCCGACAGTCCATCAGTTCCAGTCTTTCCACCAGGAAGGTGGTACACGGCCGTGTTGTCTGTAGTTCAACCTTGCCTAGATGGTCAATAGCGTCCGCTTTGTTCCTTTGTGCCAGGAAGGGCTCTCAACCTGGGAAGTGTCCACGCGTCTCGGAGTGAACCAAAGAGATGTGGTTCGGACATGGAAGAGATACACAGAGAGACAGGGACTGTCGATGACGTGCCTCGCTCAGGCCTCTCAAGGGCTCCTACTGTAGTGGATGACCGCTACCTACGGATTATGGGTTGTAGGAAACCTGACAGCAACGACACCATCTTGAATAATGCTGTTCGTGCCGCCACAGGAAGTCGTGCTACGACTCAAACTGTGCGCAATATCATACATGATGCGCAACTTCATTCGTGACGCACATGGCGAGGTCCATCTTTGCAACCACGACACAACGCAGCGCGGTACAGATGGGCCCAACAACATGCCGAATGGACCACTCAGGATTGGCATCATGTTCTATTCACCGACAAATGTCTCATATGCCTCCAACTAGACAATCGAAGGAGAAGTGTTTGGAGGCAACACGGTGAGGCTGAACGCATTAGTCTTCATGGACGACAATTCGGGCCCCCAGGATAACGACATGGCTCGACTGGAATGGCAAGCATGTTTCCCAGTCAAGAACCATATCGAACGTGCCTAGGGTAGATTGAATAGGGCTGTCTATTGACGACGTGACTCACCAACCACTCTGAGGGATCGACGCCGAATCACCGTTGAGCAGTGGGACAATCTGCAACAACACTGCCTTGATGAACTTGTGGATAGTATGCCACGACGAATACAGGCATGCATCAGTGCACGAGGACAGGCTACTGGATCTTAGAGGTATCGGTGTGTATAGCAATCAGGACCACCACCTCTGAAGTTCTCGCTGTATGGTGGTACAACATACAATATGTGGATTTCATGAGCAATAAAAAGGGCGCAATGATATTTACGTTGATCTCTATTCCAATTTTCTGTACATGTTCCGGAACTCTCGGAACAGAGATGATGCAAAACTTGGTTTGATGTCTTTAGTTTTTCGTCTTGAATTCAATGTTCAACTCTGTGAGACTATTAGCTGTTTTACATATGTGTAATTTTCTTTAGTTTTATCCTTTAAATTTAATAGGAATAAAGTTTTAATGTGCAATGAGCTATTCGAAAAATGAAATATTAATCGACATTAAATTACCAACCATTTCAGGACAACACTGTGACATGATATCTCCGAAAGGTATGTGGAGCAACTAGTCTAGGAAAAAGGTGAACTGACCTAGTGAGGCTCTAGCACACGCTATCTTAACTTCGTTACAAATATGCACTGTTTTATGAATTTTGTTTCAGGCATACATAGAAAATGTTGGCCTATTTTGTGGTATTTACATCGCAAACTTCTCAAAAGTCGAAAAGTTACAGGGATGTACTTATCGAAAATAAATAGGAATGAAAATAATAAGTAACATGACTTAAACAAGGCAGATTAACTGAAAAGTAACACGCGTTTTTACGTAACTCTTAAGTGGAAAGCTATGGGAAAGGAAACAAGCTGTAACAAACACATTTAACATGGTATTCTCGAAGAAGGATAATTACATACTAAATCTGTTAAACTCTTTTCAAATTTTGTGGTATGAGATGAAACAAAATAATAACTCATTTAATATGATATTCTGAGTAATTGTACTCCACACTTAGTAACAACGCAATCAAGGATAGTAAAACTTCGTATCTTTTGTTAAAACATTCCCATGGGTCCCTAACATCATTAATGAGATCTGTTTCCTTCCATTTCAGTGGTTAAACATATTTCTGTACTAATGCGTGCTGCCACAAAGCTACCCCTTTCATCTATGGAAAAGACTGTATCACTTTCCATCGGCCGAAGAAAACGTTAGTAACATTTAAGTAATTTACAGAAATGTGAACGCATATAATTTATTAAATCGCCATACCTTCACTTCGTCTGATTTTCAAGTGATAGGCAGTAAGAAACAGTCCAAGCAATCCACAATAACATTTTTCCCACCTACAAACAAAATAGCTTTGTGACTTCCACAGTTAATGGCAGTTCAAATGGCTCTGAGCACTATGGGACGCAACTGCTGAGGTCATTAGTCCCCTAGAGCTTAGAACTACTTAAACCTAACCAACCTAAGGACATCACACACATCCATGCCCGAGGCAGGATTCGAACCTGCGACCGTAGCAGTCGCGCGGTTCCGGACTGAGCGCCTAGAACCGCTAGACCACCGCGGCCGGCTAATGGCAGTAGTATGCTAGAACACATTATCACAGAGCTATAGAGTAACAGTTATTGGACTATGTGAAAAAAAAGTCAATTAGTTACAAACTATGCCGGCCGGTGTGGCCTCGCGGTTCTAGGTGCTTCAGTCTGGACCCGCGTGACCGCTACGGTCACAGGTTTGAATCCGGTCTCGGGCATGGATGTGTGTGATGTCCTTAGGTTAGTTAGGTTTAATTAGTTCTAAGCTCTAGGCGACTGATGACCTCAGCAGTTAAGGCGCATAGTGCTCAGAGCCATTTGAACCATTTTGAGTTACAAACTATGGCGTGCACGTACTTTATTCATCATGTAAACGTCACTACAGTATTCTGATTTAGGTTATGCCTGCCATCATTGGTAATGATGTGGCGCACACGAGTAACGAAAATTCTACATGACCCGCTGAAGTGTCGTACTATCGATACTGTCGATGACATTCCGATTGGCTGTTTTCAGCTCAGCAGCCGTTCTTGGGGTTATTGCTGCATATCCTGTCTTTAACATAGCCTCACAAAAAGCAGACGCATGTGTTCAAATCTGGAGAATATGGTGGACATTCGTGGCCAATGCCAGTGGCCTGTATGTACTTCAGAGCCTGAATGCGGTCCACAAGGTGATCCTGCAGGACATCACACACTCTGCTGCTTCGATGGGCGCGAGCTCCGTCTTGCATGAACTATACATCCTGTCGAAATCAGGTTCCCATTGGATAATGGGTATGAAACCATTTTCCAAAACCTTCACGTACCATTCGGTATTCACCATGCTATAAAGGAATACGCGCGATTATTTCGTGACTGGACATTGCACACCACACAGTGAGCCGTTGAGGGCGAAGACACTTCTCGTTCGCCAAATGCTGATTTTCAGTCTCCCAAAGGCGCAAACTTTGCTTACTGTGGAACCAATCCAAATGAAAGTGGGCTTCGTTGCCAAATCAAACCATTTAATTCCAATCATTCCCCGCTCTCAACCGTGCAGTTTGAACGTCCTAACGCTAACCGTTCAGAAGTAATGACGATTTTATTTCACATAGGTCATTTATTGTCCCTCTTCATGTGTTGCGTATAGATTTGGAGAGGGTACTTATAAATGCACTGCTGACAAAGTACGAGGACTGCCCAGAAAGCAATGCACTGCATATTTTTCCTCAGTTGAAAACAATGCTACGAATGCGAGAAGTTACGTATGTATTATTTGAAATCTCCTGAGTGAGCGCACAGTACAATAATTGAGTCAAAAATGGTTGTTTGACGCAACTGGTCTGCTGTGTCTTCAAATCGGAAATCGTATTACTCCATTCATGCCGACAACCCCAGTGTAATCGGACTTCTTCCTTGTGACACATATACTTTCACGCACGGGCGAAGAGAAACACTGGACTTGAAGAAAACTCAAAATGTAGTAAGAATCCTTCACACATTAAAAGTAAAATTATTTTCTACTACAATTTTATTAAGATATTTTCAAATATTTACCGCAAATTATGAAAATATATAACATGAAATAAAAATATCGGGTCGCCGCTATACAGCCATTTAGATATCGGTAAATTGCTGAAAATAATGTCGCCGGTGCGTATCAATATTTTTGGCAAAAAGATGTCGATATATCGATATGTCGATATTTTATCGGGAAGCCACTTTATTGAGATGACACCAGTACCGTCAGTTTGATGTTGAACAGCGAGCAATGATACATAAATTCTTTAAATTATTCATTAAAGCATAGATTTTAATGTTCATCATACAATTTTGGGCTGGAAAGCCAACCACTTAAATTGGAACTACTTGATGTATACATTCAATGATTTTACTCAGGTTACACGCAATATGATGACGACTCACAGACGCTAAGTAACCGCACCATGGAGGAGAAGACAACTTTTGGCAACAATCTAGCATATAATCTATTTTTTTCTGAATTTTCTTCTGTTACCCGTCCGTTGTGTAGCTTATGGCCACCTTCCAATTTACTTTTTCTTCAGATGAGAATCACAACATCATTGTCTCAACAAATACGTGTAGGAATGTCAATCAAGGTGACTACTTGAAGAACTAAGTCACACTGGAAGCTGAAACCGTTATTCATTACCGCTGATACTACTGATTAGCAATTGGCTTAAGGTAACTGCTAAATGCTATCAACAGCACTGGTATTCCATTGCCCATGCTTGACTAAATAGGCTAATCAGTGTTCAAAATTTCGCCAGCAAGTGTCTCCATAATCCAGATATTATGGTTCATTTTGTTCAGACTTGTCAGAATATAATTCTACACTGGAAGACGCCAGTTGCATTTCCTTTTGGAGATGATACATTAATAATAGGAGTTCAAATATAGAGGAACTGTATTTAAACAATTTTGTAACTAATTTACATCAAATTTTTCACTAATGCTAACGATAACAAAAAGTGTGTGAGTCAAAGAAGAGAGTGAGAAAGTCAGTCATAGAAGTACCTGCACCATACGTTAACACACTCTCGTGCACATGAACGGTGAGCTGTGGGCCATCAACTGGAGCGGTTCCCCGTAAAGAGATTTGGCGGAATCCCGGGCGGTGGACGCAGCTGTTCCTCGCCTGTCGGTATTCGGTAGTTGTTTTGTTGTACTGGAGAGCGGCGGAAGCAGGCCGACGGGGTGCTTGTGTTCGAATGGCAGTGTTTTAGTTGTTAATGTGTTGGATCGTAATCCAACAAGTTAACTGCATGTTGAAAATTATGTTTGCTCCTGCTTTCAAAAGTATGGCGGGTGCTGTCTTTCACGCTCCAGTGTGGATTAACGTTTCCTACTATAACCTGTTGTACATGCAGGGGCTTTTACATGCAAGCAACGAACCGTTCTGAGTGTGGTGCTTGCTTAACATTATCAGCTGATGGCTTGTGTTCACCGACGGCTGTTTTCTATGCTGACAGCAAAACGCGCCGGTAAACAGTCTGCAACGGAATGGGGTGCTGAAAATGTGTCGGTTGGCTCAAGGTACTGCAAGTGAACACGCATTCTTGTTTCATCATTTTCAGGAGAATAGTTGTTTGTCATTCTGTTGGATGACAAGTACGCAAAGCTCAAAGTTAAGTGGTAAAGTTTTTAAAAGAACACATATTTGTCCTGTTGCTTAACTGGGTTGCTTTGCTCCAATTGAAGGATCACTCCCTTAATGACAAAGTAAAAACATTATTTTAATTGTTATATTGTAAGGGAAGTGACATTAGTCACGTTGCTCAATGTGGTTGTTGATCTTTGCTCTTGTTACTTATGTACTACCACTTAAGGCAAACTGGCCTATTAACCAGTAGGCCAAACTCGCTGGTACCGGAGTCTCAATAACAACATTGTGTCATTGATTTGGGCTACTTTGGGCGAAATTTCAAGGAGGAATAGTGCCCGGAGCTTAAGTTATTTACAGTCCCTATCTAAAAATGTATTTTGCATTTTGTCTTGGTTCAATATTGGTTTTGTGTTCTGCAATTTTAAAAAGTTGGGATGCCTGGTCATTTTGGAAAACTTGCTAAAATTTCAGATTTAAATTTTAGATCGTTGATTTACAAGAACTACTCACCGTAATTACGGTGTGAAAATTTTATTTGTCGCAAGGAACTTTTCTTTAAACTTCCTACGCTTTGCTGAAGGGCCAGCGCCCATGTTTTGTAGTTCACAGATTTTGCTATATTAAATAATAAATTCTAAAAATTCTACTGTTTGGTTTTTGTGCAATCATTGTAGTGCATACTTATTATTTAATCGCATGCTTTAATGGATGTTTGCTTCGTCTATGATTGAACATATTACATCGGGTGGCCGCTTCGCAAATCTGACGCTGTATCCCATTATCTTTAGATCAGGACGTCATTCTATGTTATTATTCGTTTTTTTCTTTTTTTAAAAATATGAGGTGCTAATGCCACGAAGTAATTAAATGAATCTTGCTAGTTTTGTTTAGAACCTTCTTAGTGGCTTAGTTCCGCCAGTTAGTAATGATAGCTATTTTTTTTTCATTTGAGTGAAACAAATCGCAGTTTAAATCATGAAAGGAGCAATCCTGCTGAACGCTCTAAGTACCAATTTATGTTCCTTAAATGATGTTACCTTCCACCCAAGGATCCCTGTATACAAGCTATCACTCTCTACGGGTTTTAAAAGGGTCGTTGGTTGCAAATTAATTCCACCTATCTTCACCAATCCCAACAGCCCGTTCCCCCACCCGCGCCTTCCAACAACTTCTCTTCTTCAAATCAACATGGGAATTGTCTCGAATGATTGATTTACAGATGTTGCTCCATTGCGATTTGTGACATAACGTCCTTGACACAGCACGTCTTCATATCAACTACTCAACAGTACCTACTCACAACTCATTTTATGAATACACTCCTGCTGTTTGCCGTTATTATTTCAAGCATTCACCGTTGTTACTGCACTGATGTCGCTTATTATGCAGGAATGATATCAGTCTTGAAACAATTTACAAGAAGGGTGCATATTGTTGATGTGCTGGACATTACAAAATGTCGAGTTTGGTGATGTTAAAACATTTCTATGGGGATTTGTCGGTATGGTACCGGCGACTTCGAACTGCCAATAGGCACTGCTTATATGTTTCACATCCTAATTTTCAGCGTGCATTGCCTTCGGAATTTGTGGGTGAATTTTCTTGTCCTAGGAGCACTTGTAAAGATCTTGGGGTTTACGCTCCATGTCTCATTCGCTTCTGGCCATGCCTCCGTCTATAGCATTTATAAATCAAGATGGAACCAGTCTATCTTAAACATTCTTTGTTAATATTTCTGCCTGTTGGTCGACTTTCTGAAACTTTCTGGCAGATTAAAGATCGGGACCTTTGCCTTTCGCGAGAGTTCTGCCTACTGAGTACTCAACCACGACACATGAACCATTCTCACAGCTATACTTCTGCCAGTACCTCGTCTTCTACCTTTCAAACTTCATATAATCTGTTACGGCAAACTAAACGTTTTTGAGACGTGTTCCGGCAATATCTGTTCGAATTCTAGGGAAAATACTAAGAGAAACGTAGAATAGGAAAATGGACGCACCATTTACTCATCGCAAGGCGAGCATATGATCAGTGAATTCAAACTATTGCATACATCATACCTGTAAAGAAAATTTGGAAATAATGATCGCAGAATTTCTTTTGTTTAATAATACGTCTGATGTAAAACATTGGGTAGATTCAGGAAATATTTCATGCACCTCATATGCTGTAAATGGTTTCAAACATCGTTCATTCGAAGGAAACCAACTTGAGAACTGAATATTACACCAATGTCACATTTTTCGTGAAAGATATCTAATACTTGTAAGTCTATATCATTTATCCTAAAGTTTACTGTTTTCAAAATGTCCTTAATGTAGTACTTGATTCCGAATAATCCTTATGTCACACCTAAATAACACACAAATGTGAGTCAATTACCATAATTACTTGAAGCAAATTAATATTATTATACAAAATTTGATAGATATTTTGGTTAATTATCGATATAAATAGAAGTAGACAACA
Source organism: Schistocerca nitens (assembly GCF_023898315.1). NCBI lineage: Eukaryota > Metazoa > Arthropoda > Insecta > Orthoptera > Acrididae > Schistocerca > Schistocerca nitens. The sequence goes on along the minus strand of NC_064617.1, from coordinate 162,451,321 downwards.
TATAAAGTAGCAAAACACGATAAACGTTAATATTATTGTGTTGTATAATATCAAAATGAAAAAAACGGTAATACGACAACAGTGACAGAAACAAGTCATCAGATAATTTGTGCATAACAGAAATGCCTCATCAGCAACACCAGTCTTCTATTTCGTGATTGTGTTTATCGAGTAGCATATCTGTAGCCTGCTGCTAATTTCTTCTTATGTCTATTTGGAATGAAAGGGTCTATTTTAATTGAAGAAGTGTGTTTGTGTGTGTGCGCGCGCGCGTGTGTGTGTGTGTGTGTGTGTGTGTGTGTGTGTGTGTGTGTGTGTGTGTGTATGTGCGTGTGTGTGTGTCTGCGTGTAGAGTGTCCCACCGAATTGTCTTGATCACCACATGTAACTCCTTGTCCAGGAGCAAAATATAGAATGTATGATGGAAATATTGTTTACTTAGCAGGGGAAGAGTCCCAGCGCGACTGCCTTTCTTGTAACTTCGTTAAAAAGAGAGGAAGTGCAGTACACATTTTGTATTCGTTTTCGACTTCCTCTCCTCAAGACCCATTGAGAAACGTTTTAACTGTACTAAACATGTACACGTGACGTTATCAAACAATTGACACAAAGCAGACTTATACTCCTGTACGGCCTCACAGTAGAGATACCCAGGCTGACGTAACTCAGTCATCCGTGGATAACTTCACCGAACTTTTCTAGGGGGTAGGAAGTGAATTGCCACATGAAAAACGCAGGGTATTATATAAGGAAAATTTACTGCTGTTTATACTTCCTTAAATTTCAAAGTTACAAAAAAGTGACATTTCTCCTGGGCCCTGAACGACATTTACTGATATGCTTTTAATTTGTTTCTGAACACAATGTTATTTACGGTGGTTGAGGTAAGAGGGCCCGCTTATATTTCAGAGTTGCTGCGTCATATTCCGAATTTGTAGCTTTCCAGCGAATAAACAAATTTCCAATAGTTAGGCAACATTATTTGAGTAATTTAAATCCCACATACTTTATTTTCGTAAAACATAATGGGTGAATATCTCATGTATGCTTGACGACGTCATTATTATTCATAGCGAGAGAAACATTAGTTGTTGGCGTGGTTTTAAAGTAAAAATGAATAATAATAATCTGAAAGACAGGGAAGAAAGGAGTTTGTATAGATATGCAAAATTGGACAGATGTTTTGTTATATATATATATTGGCAGGGAGATCGTTAATTTGTCAGTGTATCAGTTACTTCGACATGGCACACAACGCTGTTCTTAGGCTATTGTTATACGCAATCTACATTTCCGACGTGAAGAGCGTATTATTTCCTCCAATAAACGTACTTCAGTTCATGGACGGTGTACGCTTGTACGACAGCACAAATTACAGATCAACACAATCTCTACTTTAATAAAAGTACGGAAAGTTCGGAACTGTGGTTACATGACTGTGGCTAATTTATTTCAATCAATTCATCAATGTGTTCAATCATTTTCCATGAACGTAATGTACCCCTGCGTCAGAATATGAAGGTTATGTGAGAGAGAAATTCCATTAAATCGTACATTCGCGTCTTGACGAGAATCATTGGCAGTATCTGAACCGAACGTTGCATGTCAACTTTACAATTTATCCCCAACATTAGACACCTAACGTCATATCACTCGTGAGAAGCTCATCCGTCAACACAACTGTTTATCTACAGATATCTGATAGAGTCAATGATACATTAACGAAGTTATTTTTATGGCAATGCCAACATCACACAATGCCTGGGTACAACTAAAACAATACCTGCCAATAACTTTATTAAATCTCACGCTATGCTTACTGTTTACTCGAAGCACATCGGTAACACATCGGTATTCGACTGGAGGACAGATTGGCAAATACCAACCATTTCAACAACGGTTCTGTTCTCTCCGTTCGTCAGCATGACCAGTGAGACTTTCTGATACTATCAAGGTATTCGTAGACTATGTAACACCATATTGCAGTTATTACATATGTCAATGGTTCAATGTGAATACTTCGCCCTAACATAAAATATTTCAGAGCATTTGTTTTGTTTTCTATATGGTAATGAGCCAAAGATTAAATAACTGAAAGACAACTAAGATATACTATTTTCCAATCCATTTAGGTCTACTTGGACAAATACCAACTGATGGATGTGGATAACTAGTGATGCTCTAATTTTTCTACCTACATAAGCTGACGAAACGAGTACTTCGTCTGCTATTTACAATTTTTACAAAAATCAGATGGCGGTTATAAGGGTCGAGGGGCATGAAAGGGAAACAGTGGTTGGGAATGGACAGGGTTGTAGCCTTTCCATGATGTTGTTCAATCTGTATATTGAGCAACCAGTAAAGGAAACAAAAGAAAAATTCCGAGTAGGTATTAAATTCCATGGAGAAGAAATAAAAACTTTGAGGTTCGCCGATGACATTGTAATACTATTAGAGACAGCAAAGGACTTGGAAGAGCAGTTGAACGGAATGGACAGTGTCTTGAAAGGAGGATATAAGATGAACATCAACAAAAGCAAAATGAGGATAATGGAATGTAGTCCTATTAGGTCTGGTGATGCTGAGGGAATTAGATTAGGAATTGAGACACTTAAAGTAGTAAAGGAGTTTTGCTATTTGGGGAGTAAAATAACTGATGATGGTCGAAGTAGAGAAGATATAAAATGTAGACTGGCAATGGCTAGGAAAGCATTTCTGAAGAACAGAAATTTGTTAACATCGAGTATAGATTTGTCCGGAAGTCCTTTCTGAAAGTATTTGTATGGAGTGTAGCCATGTATGGAAGTGAAACATGGACGATAAATAGTTTGGACAAGAAGACAATACAAGCTATCGAAATGTGATGCTACAGAAGAATGCTGAAGATTAGATGTTTAGATCACATAAGTAATGATGAGGTATTGAATAGAATTGGTGAGAAGAGGAGTTTGTGGCACAACTTGACTAGAAGAAGGGATCGGTTAGTAGGACATGTTCTGAGGCATCAAGGGATCTCGAATTTCACATTGGAGGGCAGCGTGGAGGGTAAAAATCGTAGAGAAGACCAAGAGAAGAATACACTAAGCAGATTCAGAAGAATGTAGGTTGCAGTGAGTACTGGGAGATGAAGAAGCTTGCACAGGATAGGCTAGCATTAAGAGCTGCATCAAACCAGTCTCAGGACTGAAGACCACAGCAACAACAACAACGTATTGTCGGTCATCGTGCGCTGGATAACCACGACAGTGCCTCAGCTGTCAAACGATATCGCATCCGTGACCACAACTCATGTTGTTCGCCCAGTGAATCTAGCACACTGACAGTTTGATTGTGGGCCCTCAACTGGCCTCCTTCAAACAAACACTCGTCCACTACTGGCTATAACGGTACTTTGCGGGCAGGCGTGTCAATTAGCATCATATTAATTGAAATGGGAGATAAATAGACTTCATTTTGGAACAATTAAAAAGGGGAAAGTAATACGAAACTTTAATAACTGCACAGTATTACTAAGAAGCAATATAATGAAATGTAATAAAATGCAAAGTAGCAAAAACCAAGCGGGACAGAAAAATATAGGGGCGCGTTATTTTTTAAATACATATAAAAGAACATGTAACACATTATTGTGTGTTACATGTTCTTTTATATGTATTTATATGTATTTATGTATTAATTATGTATTTATGTATTAATTATGTATTTATGTATTTTATGTATTTATATGTATTTATATGTATTTAGCCATGTATGGAAGTGAGACATGGACGATAACTAGTTTGGACAAGAAGAGAATAGAAGCTTTCGAAATGTGGTGCTACAGAAGAATGCTGAAGATAAGGTGGGTAGACCACGTAACTAATGAGGAGGTATTGAATAGGATTGGGGAGAAGAGAAGTTTGTGGCACAACTTGACTAGAAGAAGGGATCGGTTGGTAGGACATGTTTTGAGGCATCAAGGGATCACAAATTTAGCATTGGAGGGCAGCGTGGAGGGTAAAAATCGTAGAGGGAGACCAAGAGATCAATACACTAAGCAGATTCAGAAGGATGTAGGTTGCAGTAGGTACTGGGAGATGAAGAAGCTTGCACAGGATAGAGTAGCATGGAGAGCTGCATCAAACCAGTCTCAGGACTGAAGACCACAACAACAACAACAACACATTATTGAGCTCTCTACCTTCAGTTATCGCGATCTGGCTAGTCGATGAAAAAGTGGTACGCGACTGCGAAATTCGTTAAGGAGATTGTATAAAGACTATTCAAGCACGTTTAAAACACATTACGTGTGACGGAGTGATCAGAGACGTTTATTGTCGGGTGGAGTGAAAATGAATCCGGCAACATAATTCGAACTTTGCGTTAGCTGGGAAGAATACTCTTGGTAAACTATTGTGGTTGTGGAACCCATGAAAGCTGTGCGTAACGAAAAGCTATAGTTTACATAATTCTGCATTTTGTAAAATGGTGAAACGCATGTGCGCGGAACTTTAATAGAATCTTACCCTTGAACGGTTGCAGGGGTAACTGATACAAACAACGCGCCAGCATAAAAAATAGCTCGCTTATTAACTGCCAGATATCAATTAACGAGGCCCTAAAATACTAAAAAGAATGATAGGATCATCACCTCAAATCCCGATTCATATTTCATATTTACTTAGTGAAAAGAGAAGCGTTAATAAACAAACTACATTTCAATTTTATCCACGATTCTGGCTTGATTACGTAGTCTTGACTACACGATAAACAATTACTGTGGAAGTTGAATGCAACGTATCGTCATAATATTTACCCAACCGATATTGTGGGACACCAAAAATGTAAATGCATGAAATTGTTCTTACAGCGGATGTATAATGTGTGAGTGCGACGAACTAAATTGAGAAACTGAACATCCATTACGTACTTGCATGTTTATCTGCGAAAATGGTCCTTGTCGGTACATCAGCAAAGAGTTCGAATAGAATCGCTGGAACATTGCAAACCATTCAGATTAATCGAACATCTAAATACGCGTAATGCTGGTAGCACCAGGGTGTGTTCTTTCTCCTCACCCCCGTGGCAGTAATTGAATTAAGAGTCAGCCGGGAAATACAGTAAAATCAATTGACGACCACTGAGCTAGCGTCACGAATTTTCAAACGCCCGCTGTCGTGTATGAAGGCGAGTGACACCACGAGTGTTAACGTCAATCGAGGGCTGTCTTCGTGATCGTATTGAATGACATTGAGCGGTTACATGGCTCCGAGGCAGAAAATACAACAGACCTAAATGCTACCCTCCAATGAGCTCTCTCTTGGCGTCTGACTCGGAGCTGCCCTTTACGTGTCCGATTTGTAACAGTTGGTTGTGATACTGTGATGTCAACTGCTGTTCATATTCCTGCTACAGATGTAGTGCAATGCGCCCGAGCCACGCTCCGTACGCGATCGTTTTTCCTCTCAATACAGGCACGCGGAAGTGCGGAGCTAAGTCTTCTTCTAACCGTACGTTCACGTGATCACCGCTATCACCAATCAAGTATAGCGGCTATATCCCTGCCAAATCTTTCTGCAATATCGCAGCCCACGTTCAAACTAAGTAAAATGTTGATAATGGCGTCTCAGTCACCTTAAAGGCATTTTTGGCTAACATCAACATGTCGTGTCCAACTCAAAGGTAACTAGCGTTGCCGTTATTTTAGGTATCCTCATAGTGGCGTTACAAGGTCCACTCTTATGCGACTGGCGCGAAGTTTGAATGGACGTTATCTTTTAGATGTAGAAACACGTGTACCAACTTTCATTTATGTCGCACAACTTTTTTCTTGCTGTTGCCATATTTTTTTGATCAGTGTATGAATGTTAATGCGCATGACTTGGTTAACATTATATTATGTTAGACATTTGGTAGTACCATATGCCATCATCATGTGTCCTACGAAAGTTTGTGTTTACTGATGGGCCCCGAATGTGAACGTCGTTTCAGGGTGGATAGCGTGACCAAATAGGAAAAAGAATAAATAGAATCATAAAGAAACGGAATGTATGTCAATAGTTAGAAACTGGGCCTTTTCCCAGTTGGCATTTTTTTATGAGAACGAGATTCTGGTTCAAGTTCCTGATTTGACATTCTGAAACAGCTACGAAAAAGTAATTTTCAAGCCTTCCATGATATTACTATTTTTTTATGTACTAAAGACGAAATAGAACATTTAACCATTTTTTTGTCGGTCTGCAAAGCGCTCAGTATTCCAACTTGGATAAGTTATTGTTTTGAATATGAACGAAAACATATCATAACATTAACTTGACAACATATAAGTTAAAATATTAAAAGGCATTAAACTTGTAAACGGACAAGCAACATACAGGATCAACCAGATCTTCAAGGCCCCATATTCATACTTGTGTTCAGTATTGTTCGCATCTGTCTTGGATTTGTTTTTCAGGCACTGTTAGTTGTACGTTGACAGTGATGCACCTTTGTACTGGGTGCGACCGTGTTCATAGAAGGATATTAAAAACACACCATAAGGCAGGAACCGTAATTTATTTATTACCTATTATGTCAATTAATAGTTAAAGGTATGGCATTTACTAATGTACAAGTAATTGTCCATTGCGTGGATTTCATTTTGAATACGAGTCCTGTCAAATGATGCACCCTCTGCACAAAACATTCATCTAGGCGGCATTGGAAGCTTTCCATAATTCGGCGTAACGTCTTCCCTGCGACATTGGCGACGGCACTTCTGATGAGACACTTCAACTCAGGAATGGTGGCACAACGTGTTCGAAACACTTCTTGTTTCAGGGAGCATCAATGGAAAACGTCTGCTTTTGAAAAGTCAGGTGAGCGAGGCGGACAGAAAAGTTACCAAAACGAAAAATAACTCTACCGGTAAATGTCTCCCGCAAGAAATCTTTGCAAATTCCGGCTGTACGCGAGGTCGCGCCGTTTATTTGAAACTACTGTTCCACATCCACATCGACCAAACGTAATTGGGGAAGAACGTAGTCTTGCAGCATCTTTAGGTAGCGTTCACTGGTGACAGAACCACACCGCTGTCATCCTCAAAGACGTAAGGGCCAATAATCCCAAAGGAAGCAACTCCACACCATACTGTGACACAAGAACTGTGCAAGGGCTTGATGTGCAGTCCACCTGGGTTTACATCACTCGAATAACGCATATCCTGTTTATTCACTGAACCACATAATTCGAAATGAGCTTCATCTGACATCAGGATGGTGGGCAACATTTGTGGATTTTAGCGAAGGAGATCACGAGTGGTTAAGCAGAATGTTTCGCGTGAAACCCAATCGCGAATCCTAATTATCTGAACAATCTGCAGCTTAAATGGGTGAAAATGGAGATCTTCGCGGCAATATTCTCCTGAATGAGTGATCGGAATTGTGCGCAGTTTGCGCATGATATCGAGCAGATCTTTTTGGGCTACGCAATAGTGCAGCACGAATGTTTTCCATGGCTACTGGTGCCACATTGTTCTTTTACTTCTTCCCGGTTTGTCATTGGAAACGGAACCTGTTGTTCGAAATGCATGTACCCACCTCATTATTGTCCGTCCATCTGGAACTTTCCCATGACGTCCCAAGCTGAAATGTAGCCGACACAGACGCTGGGTAGCAATGACAAAGTCGTTATTCTTGAAATAACTTTCAACAGTACAGGCACGATGTTGTGCACTCCACCGCTTCACATAACTGTCACACTCCAAACAGCAGCTCATTAATACACGAATGCTGCACGAGCTGGAACGCATGCCTGCAGTACGTCATTGTACAACGCAAGTCAACTTACCCTATGAACGCTGCCTCACCCTCTCTATTGACAGGTTTACTGGTAATGAAGAATTGGCCGATATGCACCTCGTGTACAGATTCATAAAGGCAGCAGAGAAACAGCATAACTGCGCCATGCAGAGCTGCTCTGGCAGTGATGATAACCACAGCACAGTAGTGTTCTGTCTCAGGGTTGTTACGTTACTCTGTGTTGCGCGTTGCGTGATGTACATTTTTGTTATTGCACATTACAGGCTTCTAGACCGTTCTGACAGCATTTTCACAGAAACAGGAGCGATCGCGATTAAAAGCAGTATAAAACGTTGTTACATAATTACTCCGTAACTAGCCACTGGAGATCGTGGGTCCGTTACACTAGCATAATCAGGACTTATCACTGGAAACAGTCTGAATTTTTATCGTTGGAATTGTGATTCAGTCTATATTTCAGGTTATGGATTTAACATATAAAAATAATGTTAAAATAGGAATAAACAATGCAGAGACCGTCGAGTTGATAAATTATTATTATTATTATTATTATTACTATTGAACATGAAAAACAATAACACAAACAAAACGTGAACCAAACAATAAACTTGAACGCAGAAAAATAATACAAAGAAGAACAGGACTCAACCTAAACTTGAGAAAACATAAAGAAACTGAAATAACAGTTTTTGTTGCTTGTGGTTTACGTTCTCACTCGTTTAAGAACAATCGATGCACGCATATCACCAATAAGACATGATGTGCGACAGCCCACACCAGCACTAAGTACCAGATCAAGTGGTGAACCATTAAGTCACGATTTTCCTTGACCCACTTAATAGTCTCTTCAATGCTCTCGCGCATGTATCTTGCAGCGACTTCGCGATCATAGGCCTTCACTGTTCGGCCGATTGCCTGCACAGTTTCTCGCATCGCTGGGATGTCATTATTTCTGAGGTACAAGTACTCATCGGGACCCACATCTCGCATTTTCACAAGACCCTGTGGACACCAACATAAAAAAAAAGATCTTCAGTGTGAGCTACATTGAAATAGGTCATTTTATACATACCAGGATTTTTGCATTAGCATGTGTTGTGTGGTGTACATTTTTTCTATTAAATATTACAGCCTTCATCACTGTTGTGAAGGTATTTTCTCAGAAAGACGTGTGATCACCATAACAAAACAAATAAATCATAATTACATTATTATTCTATAACGAGACGAAGGTATGACTCACATAAGAGACAGAGGAGATCCAAGGGAGAGCAGTGCACATCCTTACTGGATAGTCTAGTCAGCGAGAGAGCGTTACTGAGACGCTAAGCAAACACCCGTGATAGGGGCTACACGAGATGCGGAGTGCATCACAGAGAGGTTTACTATTGAAATTTCGAGACAGCACATTCCCGGAAGAGTCGGACTAAATATTAATTCCTCCCACATACATCTCACTAAGCGACCATTACAGGAAATTGGACAAATTACAGTTGATATAGAGACTTACCGAGAGTCAATTCCTTCCACGAGCCATCCAAGAGTGCAACAAGGATGGAGAATGACTTATTGGCACCAAAAGTAGCCTCCGCGCACACCATTAAGTGTCGTGTGTGGTATAAAAAAAGTAGGATGTTGATGAGAAATGAAGCAGAGAAGAATAAAAAAAGGATTGTTTTATAACCAAGATCCACTGGTCAGAAACGAATTTTTCAAAGAATAAGAGTGGTTATACCACGTAAAAGGCCTGTAAAATTTCCGGCGTTATACCGAAGCTCGTCTAGAGCAGATTCATTCGTTTTCTATAGAACGTTTATGGCTATTACGAGGGACCAGCTAAAATAATTGTTTGGAACACAATACAATGCAGAACAAATAATAATTATTGCATTCAATATTACTATAACCGAAAGTCGTAAGGCAACTGATGCAGGACAGAAATTCGCAAAATACCTTTTTCTTCTCTTTCATAAACTGCTTGAAGAAATTCAGAAGGATAAAGGCGTCCTCCTCGGTCGTCTCTTTGTCTTCGTGAATAATTCTCCTTTTTCCAGCCTCCTTCGCCGACACTTCCTGTAAAATTTAATAGCGTGGTTTAAGATGTGAGTCAACAGGGTATAAGATGGGATTGTCACTAGTTTAGCTAAAGAGAACTAGACAACTGATAATACATTGCACTCCCACATCTACAGAAATTTGATTCTATTACGCAGCAATAATGAAAATCATCGTTTGAAATAAAATTTAATGAGTATTAAATAATAATTCATACATTAAATGCTCCTAAAACCGCAAAGAGTCACAAAACTTATTTGGGATACAGTTTTTTGTAATACCTTCATCTTCTGCTTCACAAGCTCATTTACAGCATCAAGGCATGAGAGCCCATTGCTGTGTAAGGTATCTAATAAATCCTGAAGAATGCCGCTGTTTGTTGTCCAACCAGCTGATATATCCTGTAAAATTATCAGAACATTACAGTAGTTTGTGACGTTAGTTAACAGCGTAGACTGCGGCTTCGTAACTAATTTATCTACAGCATAGAGAACACCTGATTACATCTCTACGTGCGATCCCACCTCTACAAAACGTGTATCACTGTAACGAGAAACCAAATGAAACCTTTGCTGGGAATAAACTGTAGTCCTCCATAAATAATCATTACTACATTAAATATTACTGAAATCGGAAATAATTATAACTAATTTCCTTTAGAAACTGACATAATACCTTTAGCCAGCCATTCAAAAGTTCCTCGAATCTGTCCAGAGCAGACGGCTCGTTCTCAAGTGTCCCGTTGTTTCCAGGGGTCTAGTGAAGCAGGGGATACAACCCGTCGGCTTTGACCAATGACGTCATACATTATTCATAGGTAGTAATGTCTTCACTTCGAGGCATAGATAATAAATAAAACAGTTCTGTGCTCCGGATAAGCGCTGTCATTGTACATTAAAACAATTATTCGTAACGATATTGAGGTAATTTGGAGTATTAGTTTGTTATTGTAGAACAATGTTTAGTGTCATATTTTCATTATAGGAATGGATTTTTCTGTTTGTGGGTATGTAATTTTCGTTACTGCCTGTCTAGGCGAGCTTCGGTTATTCCTCGATATTTCCGTGTGGTAAGTTCACTTTTCCATTTGCTTCTTTCACTGTACTTCACTATTTTGACATATTTCACTGTTTTATTCCACCAATATGTGTATTTTCGAGGTTTGAAGTTCGTAATAGAAATTTCTCAGCGGTCGATCTTCTTTCGTTTCCCAGCATTAGTATCAGTGCGAGATTTTCGAATGTGTACTTGCTATATTACAGGCAAAACCCCCGACACAACTAAAATTTGTATGCCGTCCTTCACTTCGCCTTTACACTGACGACACAACTAAAATTTGCATCCCGTCCTTCACTCTGCCTTTACACTGACACCATATGTGTCAATTGACGAGCATGATACAAATGTTGCGTATAGCTATATGGCTCAAGTAACGAATGGGATACTATTAGCGTCCAAGGCAACAAGAAAACTATACCCCATAGTGAAGTACGGGATACAAATTGTACATGTGTCGTTTTCTTGTCTTCGTGTAGTTCAATTGAGGTACAGGTTGCAAATGTAACGTACGTCTATTTCCATCTTTTCGTTACCAGTGTACATATGTAGAGGTCAACGGAAGTCTGGTATACATATATTACATACGTAGGTCCTTCTGTAATCAGTAGTACTGATATGTACGTAACAAAAGACTGTTAGTAATAGCGGAGACGAAATAAACCAACACATCTACAATTTGTATCCCGTGTTCCACTTACGGTTTACTGAAGCGGAGGATACTTCGTTCAAGTGAAGAACAGGACAGTACTGCTAGTGAAAACGAACGACGTACGCTGAACTTGTATCCCGTAATGCACTTAAGCAATACAGTTCGAAAGAGTTTCGTGATAGAACTGACATACATGTAACGTGATGTATTCTTTGCTAGTAATATATTTCATTCATTTCTTTCCATTGTATTTTGCGGGGAAATACTAAGATACAAACACGCGATATCGTTAACGTGAAAATACTACTGGCCCTTAGGGTCTAGTGCAGCAGGGGATACAACCCGTCGGCTTTGAACAATGACGTCACAAGTCGCCAGAGACCATGTATTACAAAGATGAAAGAGCTGAGGAGAATGTTGAGAAACAAAGGAATGCGAGAGAGATAAACATTGATCTTGTCAAAAGCCGAGAAGCGATTCTTCTTAGTGATGTAGCTCCCTTCAGTAGCTAATAACTGTTTTTTGGCTTTAAAAAAAATCTCACGAGATATAATAAACTGATCCTACTTTATTAAGCAATATCTTATCAAAAGCCGAGAAGCGATTCTTCTTAGTGTTGTAGCTCCCTTCAGTAGCTGATTAGTGTTTTTTGGATTTTTTAAAAAAAAATCTCACGAGATAGAATAAACTGATCCTACTTTATTAAGCAATCAATAAAAAAACTAAACTAAAACATAACAGCAATTTTTTTTATTGATTGCTTAATAAAGTAGGATCAGTTTATTCTATCTCGTGAGATTTTTTTTTTAAGCCAAAAACACTTTTCAGCTACTGAATGAAGCATGTGTATATTCTAATGGGTGCGGGAGTTCCGACTCCTGGGGAGGTGGGTGGGTGTTATGCATGGCTAATCTATTCTATTTGCAGTTTACCATTTTCGCTTTTGCTGTTATGTTACAGTTTCGTTTTTTTTTTATTGATTGCTTAATAAAGTAGGATCAGTTTATTCTATCTCGTGAGATTTTTTTTTAAGCCAAGAAACACTTTTCAGCTACTGAAGCATGTGTATATTCTAATGGGTGCGGGAGTTCCGACTCCTGGGGAGGTGGGTGGGTGCTATGCATGGCTAATCTATTCTATTTGCAGTTTACCATTTTCGCTTTTGCTGTTATGTTTCAGTTTCGTTTTTTTTTTATTGATTGCTTAATAAAGTAGGATCAGTTTATTCTATCTCGTGAGATTTTTTTTTTAAAAAGCCAAAAAACACTTATCAGCTACTGTGCCTTGGACGCTAATAGTATCCCATTCGTTACTTGAGCTATATAGCTATACGCAACATTTTTATCTTGCTCGCGAATTGACATATATAGTGTCATTACCTCAATATCATTACGAAAAATATTAAGTACCGGCCGAAGAAAAAACAAACAATTAAGTTAATTAAATCACACGTTTAATGATGTACCGAATATCAAGCGATCGCTTTTAGATTAACATTCAATTATCTTAATGATGGTGATTATTAGGACTCAGAACTGCTTTATTATGTATGCCTCGAAGTGAAGACATTACGATCTATGACTAAGGAATGACGTCATTGTTCAAAGCCGACGGGTTGTATCCCCCGCTGCACTAGACCCGGCCCTTATATATGTGAAGTACAGTTTTTCTATCTTGCCTCCCTTTGTTTCCGAACATTCTTCTCAGCTCTTTCACCTTTGTAATACATGCTCTCTGGCCAATTCTGACGTCATTGGTCAAAGCCGACGGGTTGTATACCCTGCTAAACTAGACCCGTTTCCAGGCGCGCTCACAGACGTTTCCGAGTCTGTGCTTTCCGTGGATTTCCTGGTAGGGCGCGCCGTATCTGTTACACCGTTACTAACACTGACTACGCCTGCAGCAACTGCTGCGAGAAAAGCTACCGCCACAAACTGCCACACTTTACACATAGCCATGCTTGATCAAGCTTATCGCCCAGCGTCTCGCAGCAGTCTCTTGCTACGACACGGCCAGACACTGTTGGATGCCTTTCATTTGTTTCAGTCTTCCGCGTCACAGCAATACTTACGAAGACAGATTGTCGTTTGGATAGACCAAGAGTTAGAAGAATAATGAGAAAAAGATAAATGGTCTATTCATATACATTACACATGTATCGGTTGCCAACTCTAAGTGCTGCGTCAAAATGCGAGAGTTGAGGGATAAATTTTGAACTGGATAAATAGGTATTTATTTTCCCGAGTGTCTCCTTTGGTCGCTCCAAAATTGGGTCTGCTTCTGCAACCCCATGAGATGGAATCTACCCAGTCAGTATCCGACGATGTGCTGCCCTGATTCTCTGATGTCACACATTTCAAAGATCAGCAATATTTGCTCCTCTTTCAGTCGATTCGCCTCAGCTTTGCTCCTTTTCATTAACAATAGAGAAGCAAAAAGATCTCAAATCCCATTCCTCATCAGCGCCACAGAAGTACTCATTGTTTTTAATGAATTCAGTCATACCATTTGTGTGTAGCTATCAGCATTATTTGATTTAATATTTCGATAATTATAACCATCATATGTCGCATTATAATGTAACACTTGCGTACACGACAGTTTTATATTGTAGTCATTTTTCTATGAGTGAAAGTCGATCAGTTTACATACGCTATTCGACGTTCAAGATTTCTACATATACTTGTTTTCTAAATAAGACCATCTATTAATGCAGCAACTTAATTTATTTTTCTCAGGCGCGTTTCGCCTTTTCCTTGCTTTAAGGCACCTCCAGTGTGATCTTTAACGATACAGTTTTGTTATTTTTAGATAGTCAAAGAGTGCAGTTTTTTATGTATATAACTAATTACTTGCAGTTTGCTGTGATCAGCTTTTATTCTCATCTGGCCTGGAAGTCGCACTACTACTCTTATTTCCCAGACATAAGCAGAATGTTGTAATCCGAACTTTTTCACACAGTACACCTTGTTTCTATTCGTTTTTGTTTTATTTTTCTTTTACCACTAGATACAGCTATTTCTTCGAACACTGTGCTTTTAACAACGTAAATATTGCAGCTTCATTGTGTTATTCCTCCTATTTGGTTTGATTACCTACATGTTGCCACCCGAACGAGATATATGTTCAAAATCAAATTCTTTTCACGATGTTCATATATTTACATGCTCACATCTTGACTTCTCTCTGCGCAACTGTAACACTGTGAGTGATGAGAATGGAGAGTGCTGTAATCAAGAAATTTCAGCCCTCGAGGAAAGGTACCAGGGCAAGCGGCACTCATCTATGCTAGCAACCTATTTTTTTAATGTCAAAAAAAGATGACAAAGGAAGAACAGAAACGGTCAAGTGAATAATTAAATAGGTAACTGATCAAAGGGAGAGGCTTCCTACACACGTGTGCATATAAGCAAGAAATAAAGAAATTCCGGTGTCCTATTCTTGTTCTCCGACCTCAGCTTGGTTGGAATTAATTATTTTTGTAAAAGATGTAAATAACATTAATTTTTTATGTACAGGGATGAGGAAACTCAGTCTTTGCACTTCCTGACGCCTGGTCTCTCTTTACTTACCACCCAACACCGAACTGGCAGGTGCCTCATTACCATACACTAGATACAAATGTTTATAAATTTTCACCACTGCTACTTTTTCGGCAAATAGAAATTACAGTACCTTCCTTGTAACAGTGTCTTTCACAGACTGTTACATACGGTTTTGCCAACCCTCAGAATTAGAGACTTCTCACTCGAATAGAAAACGTCGTTTCACAAGCGATTATTCGGTGAAAATTTACAAACTTAGATCAAGGGTAAAGTAATTAGTGGGAGAAATCCGATATTAGTGCGTCTGTTTGTGGGACGTTGCGTACATTTAGGAACAAGCACAACATTCAGAGGCTGATTATTCCCATTCAAACTTTCATTAATCTATCGTTATATTAATTGATATATGACCATCTGTGTTTCATTTATGACAACTGGGAATACTCCATCCTACTGAGAAACCCATCACAACTCCCGCTCCACCACCTCTCTGGGAATGACCCAAAACTCCCTCTTCTCCCATACCAACGCAAACACACTTTTGTTACCAAATTAATTGACTAATTATTCAAGCTGATAAACTGATTACCCATTTCCCTTCGATAAATCACCCATGAACTCCAATTTCGCACATTCCCCTCCCCACTCCAATCAGGAAACTGATGGGAGAAGGGCTCAGTATATGTGAGCTGCTAGAAAGAAAGGATATATGATGGTTTCTTTATTTATTTACATAATTTAGTTTTGAAGGTTTAGTTCTGTTACTGGATAGCCCAAAAATTGACTCCACACTCCGCCACCCTCGGTATTCCCTTTCTGTAGCCCCCAACCCTCACTTGCGAATTGGTGTGTAAAAGGCTGCAGTGAAATATACTGTCTTCTTTTTCACAGGAAATGTGTTCAATTGACCAGTTGTTGGTGATGGATGAACAGCTGTTTAATAAGTTTAGTATCCGTAAAAAGCAATCTTAGATCTTTTGCTATAAGTTTAGAGTAAAAACTCGACCTTCCGACGATTTCCACCACCGTCTTTGTTAGCAGCAACAGCTGCTCCTGAAGCAGACATTGGTCGATATCGTCGAGAGCTCGGAGTTCTTTAACTGACGTGTCAAGGTCTGAGAATAAACAACATGCCATAGCGAAAAACATTGCTCTCAAGCATATTACCTGTAATCATACGGCGAAGGACCACGTCCATAGCGTCCTACATGAGGAACGGAAGGAGCTGACATTGACGAGCGTAGGGTGAACTCATTTCAGCAAACAATGGTGGTGTCGCAGGATGGTTTGGGGATGCTCTTCAGAAGCCATAGCGACTACTCCCTGTGAAGTGGCAGTCCACAATGCGGGAGATAACGTTATCCTATTCCACGAAGCCAGAGCTGCTTGCCTTGGTGAGTATGGCTCAACTGAGGACGCTGGAAAGCAGCTTTGCTCCCGTCTCGTATCAAGTAGGTGATATGTTCACCTTTCTGTGTGCTCAGAGTACCAGCTGGAATCGGCAGTGAACAGTCTCACAAGTCTATAGCTGCTGAAGATGTTGTACACAGATTCATGGTAAGAGGGACAGGACTACTAACTATCACTGAAATGTGGGAAGAGTTGCCTCCTACCGACCTAGGAGTTACGTAGCTGTTGCAGAACCTGTACACACACACATACATACTTGAATAGAAAGAGTTGCCCCGAACCGATCTACAAGTGGAAGAGCTGTTCTGGCACTTCGACACACGTACATGGTAAGAATGAATAGGACAGCAAACGATCGCTGAAGCGCAGGAAGAGTTGCCTCCTAACTATCTGCAAGTGTGTAGTTGGTGAGGAACGTTTACATAGATATATGGTAATAAGAGGTATAGCTTCAAACTATCACTGAAGTGCAGGAAGGCCAAAAAATGCCACCACAACTAATGGAAAATGCTTCAACTCGAAAATGTAGTAAAAAATCACGTCTCATAAACAATGGGTCAGAACACAACACATGCACTGGTAATTGAGAAAAGTCATAGCAATAAAACGATTACAGCAAAAACCGACCCCAAAGATCTCTCCAGGGGAGAGTGACCGCTGATGCACCTGTGTTTGCCTCAACATGCTGATATAGACTAGTGAAATGAGACCCAGTCTTCCCTCATCTCCTGATCTCCCCCCTACTTCACACTCCTCCTCCTGTGGGTAGAGAATTCGGTTTTGCAGGACTATTCTAGCATGTCGCTGATGGTACACAAAGTGATCCAGGTGTAACTCTCTACACAAATACATAGTGCATGATTATAAACGAGGACGTGTGATGGCATTACTTTGACTATGATATTCAGACTCACTCTCTCCCTCTCTCCCTCTTTCTCCCTCTCTCTCTCTCTCTCTCTCTCTCTCTCTCTCTGTCTCTCTCTATCCCTCTCAAGTTTTTACTACCTGTATATCACATCATCTCCCCCACCTCCGAATTGATGGGAAAAGCTGAGTCTGCATTGAACTGCCAAGAAATACGAGCAATATATTTATTGTTTATTTAAACATTAATTTCAAAAGTTAATTAAATTGGTGGGCAGTGTTCGGCTGTGCTTCTCATTACTTTTTCGGGAAATATAGCCCTCACTTGTGATGTCACAGGACAAAGGAGGGAGCTTACACAATTGAAACATCAGAATTGACTGGAAATAATTTGTACTACCATATAACGGTATAACAGGAGCAGGCCATCAAAGCAGGACCGAAGGTGTTTTATTGTGAACAGTTGAGTGGTATGGTTGTTCTTATCAGAATGGACTACAAACCAACACCGCCAATAATAATTCAGATATACATGCCGACGTTAAAAGATAAAGATGAAGAGATAAAGTATATGTGAATATTGAATGGGTAATACAGTAAGTAAAGGGAGATGAAAATCTTATAGTTATGGGGACTGGAATGGAGTTATAGTAAAAGGAATAGCGGAAAAGGTTACAGGAGAATATCCGTTTGAGACAAGGAATGAGAGAGGCGAAAGACTAATTGAGTTTTGTTATAAATTTCTGCTAGTAATATCGAATACTCAGTTCAATAAACACAAGAAAAGGAGGTATGCTTGGGAGAATCCAGGTCATATGGGCAGATTTCAGTTAGATTACATTATGGTCAGGCAGAGGTTCCGAAATCAGATACTGGATTCTAAGGGTACCCAGGAGAAGATATAGATTCATGTCACAATGTACTAGTGATGAAGAGCAGACTTAAATTTTAAAGATTAGTCAGAAGGAATCAATTCACAAAGAAGTGGGATAGAGAAGTATTAAGGAATGACGAGGTACGTTTGAAGTTGTCTAAGGCGACAGCAATAAGGAAAAAAGTTGAAGAAGAATGGAAATCTTTAAAAACGACAGTTACAGAAGTTGAATAGGAAAACATAGACACAAAGAAGGCGATTGTGAGGAAATCACGGGTATCAGAAGAAATACTTCAGTCGACCGATGAAGGAAGGAAGTACAAAAATGCTCAGCTAAATTCAGGAATACAGAAATAGAAGTCGCTGAAGGAATTAGGAAGTGCAGGGAAGCCAGGACGAAATAGCTGAATGAAAAATTTGAAGAAATGATTTTTGGAAGGACTGACTCAGCTTATAGGGAATCAAAATTACCTTCGGTGAAATTGAAGACAAGGTTGGTAACACTAAAGTGCCACAAGAATTCAACTGTTCAATGAAAAGGAGAGAGCGGATAGGTGGAAAAAGCAATTTGAATACCTCAATGAGGGGGAATATTTGTCTGATGTGATAGATGAAGAAATAGGTGTTGTTTTAGACGAGATAGTGGATTCAGTATTAGAATGAGAATTTGAGCTTTGGAGGACTTCACATCAAATAACGAAGAAGGAAAAGTTAACACTCAACCAGAATTTCTGAAATTATTGAGGAAAATGGCAGCAAAATGACTATTCACATTGGTGTGTAGAATGTATGAGTCTGAGGATGTATCATCTTTTTGGAAAAATATCATCCTTACAATTCCGAAGCACAATAACGAAGACTGCAAGAGGTGACAAGTGCGAGAATTATCGCAGAATTAGCTCAATAGCTAATGTATCCAATTGCTAGGTCGCAAGTGCTACTCTGACATGAAGAGGTTGGCACAGGATAGGAAATCGTAGCGGCCCACATCAAACCATTCAGAAGACTGAAAACTCAAAAATAAAGAAAAGCAAATTACGTTCGAAATTAGAATGCTGTCTAGATGCATGTGTATTACATGGCAGACTATATCTAATGGAACATTTTTTAATTGTGAGAGGAAGTACCACACATAGTATCACTGCACTTAAATATATCTCACAGGCGTTTGGAGACTATGTTGCTTCCATCTCATTCCATTTCATCACTGGATTACTGGCTATCTTTTCCTTCCTGGGGAAACTACATTTTGATATCAGGAGGGATCTATATGCACATATACGTCATGGGAAACCATAGTTTTAACACTGAAGTGTGCATGCATGTGCACAAAGTGCACCAAGCACAAATAACATTGTCTTGTGGTGTTCTACTGTAGTTTCACAATTGTGAGCACGTACCTATTCCTTCATTATTCCTTAAACTAATACAGTGATAAATTGTGCTGTCATACGTCCAAATGAACAGCAGTAATAGAAGAAACAACAGCTAGCTAGGTGACAATAAAGTTGAGATCCGTGCAAGAAAATGATCAAGATTACGAGCTAGCAGCACTATCCCACCATGAGGCTGCTGTCTAAGAGATAATTAGTAATCCAATAAGCGGTTGGCATTCGTCTGATGCATGTGTATTGTTTAATACTTCGGGTGGTTCATGACTGTGATATAATATCTGTCCAGGCACCAGAGTGCAATAATGAAATTTTACTTCATTCCTTCTGTAGTCAGTTTATAATCTACATCTACATCTACATCTACAAGAATACTCTTGAAATATCACTTGTGAGCCTGGCAGAGGGTTCATCGAACAACTTTCACAATAATTATCTTTTACTCCACTCTCGAATAGTGCGCGCAAAATGTGGACACCTATATCTTTCCGTGCTACCTCTGATTTTCCTTATTTTATTATGATGTTCATGTTTGGTTATGTAGGTCAGCGTCTACAAAATATTTTCGCAGTCGGAGCAAGAATTTGGTGACTGAAATTTCGTGAGAAGATGCAAGGAAAAACGAATTTGTTTTAATGATGTCGATCCCAAATTCTGTGTCTTGTCTGTAACACTCTCTCCCCTATTTCTCGATAGTAAAACACGTGCTGCTCTTCTTTAAATTTTTTCGATGTACTCCGCTAATCCTATCTGATAAGAAACCCAGACCGTGCAGCAGTATTCCAAAACGGGACGGACAAGCGTAGTCTCTTCAGTGTGTTTAGTAGACCCTTTGCATCTTCTAATCGTTCTTCCAATTTAACGCTGTCTTTGGTTCGCCTTCAACACAACATTTTCTATGTTCTCTTTTCGATCCAAGTTGTTCGTGATTGTAATTCCTAGGTATTTGGATGAACTAATTGCCTTTACATGGAACTGACTCGTAACCGACGTTTAACAGATTCTTTTGGCTCTCATGTGGATGATCTCACACTTTACATTATTTAGGGTCAGTTGCCAATGTTTGCACCATACAGATATCTTTCCTAAATCGTTCTGCACGTTTTTGATATTCTGATAGCTATACGAGACGATAAACGACAGCATCATCTGCAAACAACCTTAGACGGCTACTCACATTCTCTCCTAAATCATTTACATAGAAAAACAAACAGCAGAGGGCCTATAACAGTGTCATGGGGTACGCCAGAAATCTCTACTGTTTTTCTCGATGACTTTCCGTCAGTTACTACGAACTATGATATCTCTCACAGGAAATCATGAATCCACTCACATAATTGAAACGATATTCCATAAGCACGCAATATGACTACAAATCGCTTCTGAGGTTCTGTATCAAAAGAATTCTAGAAATACAGAAATACGGAAAAAATGTGAAATTCCTTGTTAATAGCACTGAACACTTCATGCGAGTAAGGGCTAGTTGTGTTTCTCAAGTTTGGTTGTGGAATTTATTATAAGGATTTCGCATTGAAGTCCGCTCTAGATTTAGAGCTTCTATAAGGATAGCCATTCTTGAAGATTTTTCGGTAGTTTAAATTTGGCATGCTTTTTTTGTTGTTTTTGCAAGTGTTCTGACCCGTTTTCAGTACAAAGAGCGATAAAATCTGTGTTTGTAAAATTATTTGGTATAAGTCTCTCAAATGTTGTCGATAATATTTGTTTGAATTCAAGCCACATCTGGTCTACACTTACGTTGTTAATTTGGAAGGCGTGCACATTGTCCTTGAGGTAGACGTGAAGTGACGTTTTATCTTCTTTTGTGAAGAGGTACATTTCTCTTCTATTTTTGGAGAATTTGGGAGGTACAATATACATTCTCGTCAGGACGACCTCTGTTCACTGATTCCTGTATGCGTTTAGATGCCCTTTGTTAGTTCAGAATTACTTGTTGTTAAGAGGTGAGATGTGTTTACACAACCGGTTACTATTCGAGTGGGCTCATGAACTAGATGATCGAGACTATTTTCATAGAAGCACAATTTCGCACAATATTTTATGCGTATCCCCGGATTTAAACATGGTATTTTCACCATAATATCGAGGGGAAACTGAACTCACCACCTACTATAACTGTAATAGTCGGAAAAGTGTTTGAAATTAGGCTGACGTTTTCTTTGAAACATTCAGCAATTGTATCATATAAGTTGTGAGTTTTGCCAAAAGGATCTCTTCATTATTTTATTCCGGTTGCCAAGCATGACCGCTATCCATAATAACATACAGGAACTATCAATTTCAATTTCGCCTCAAGATAAACTTCTTCTAACAGTATCAATCACGCAAACGCCAACTGCGTTTTGCCTATACTTCCATAATAGCGTTAGGTCCCTCGCAAAAACTTTGGCTGAACTTACCTTCCGCTTTAACCAGATTTCATTTACTTTAACGATTTGAGCATCAGTGCTTTTTATTAACGCTCGGAGCTGTGGTACCTTTCCAACACACCTACGACCACTCGGAACTGTTGTATTGATGGTTCTTGGCTCTACGTTCTTTCTATGTTCGGTCTGCGGTATTTGGGACTGTAGCCCTTTTTGTGTGTGTCCGAGACCCTGTAACCTAAAAAAGTGGCCCAGTCCAGCCACACAGCTCCTTTTATCCGTGTAGCCCCCTTTTGGGTGTAGTGATCACCTGACCTATTTAGCGGGACAAGCAGCCCCACAGCCCTTTGATCCAGGTCTGCGGCCAGAATGATTGCAGGACCCTCTGAGCCTCTGATTCGAACCCTCCACTCGGCTCTGTACCAAAGGGCCGCCATCAGTCCTGTCAATTGTGCTGCAAATGGTGTGCTCTGCTTTTATCCCGCAAACAAAACTGGCAGCCTTTACCACCTCTGATAGCCACTCGAAACCAGATAAAATTTCTTCTCATCCATAGCGGCATATCACGGATACCGACACCAACCACCACCAGCAGTTGGCTGCATCCTGTGCTCTTCATGGCCCATTCCATCTCTGAATGACTTCATTCAGCATGAACATGGAGTGCACATTGATTTTCTTCGCCTGATTGGCAACTATGCCCCTATGGGGCCCTTAACACTCGCAATGTTGGAGCTCCCAACTACTAATAATTCCATCCTCTGTGATTGCCCAGATCTTACAGGCTGAGAGGTTTCCTCTGAAATACGACACGTGACAGCATCTGGCTGAGGACAGTGTCAGTTGCAGGCAGTACCAGGAACCTGCTTCTCAGACTAATCAGGGAGTCCTTACTTTCAGCCTCCTGGGAAGTATACCGTCATCTTCTATACGCTGAGGGGATCCCCCACTCGATGACGGGTGACAGATAAACCTCAGTGCGAGCAGTAAGTGGGCTGGTTACCGGTGTGCACCGATCGTTAAACTCAGAAGTGCTGGACGTCCGTTGTGTCTCCCAGGATGCCCATGCACTGCATTTTCAAACTTGTAACTGAAGCCATCAACGCCCAGAAGTGAGAGATAGCGTCACCAACTTGGCTCACATCCACATACTGCTATCACAGTTCCTATCCATACTAAAGACTGTGGATAATTACTGTGGTGTCACTGCCAGACACCACACTTGCTAGGTGGTAGCTTAAATCGGCCGCGGTCCATTAGTACATGTCGGACCCGCGTGTCGCCACTGTGTGATCGCAGACCGAGCGCCACCACACGGCAGGTCTCGAGAGACGTACGAGAACTCGCCCCAGTTGTACGGCGACGTTGCTAGCGACTACACGGACGAAGCCATTGCTCTCATTTGCCGAGAGACAGTTAGAATAGCCTTCAGCTAAGTTAATGGCTACGACTTAGCAAGGCGCCAATTGTATCAGTGCATGTATCATACGAGTCTCATTTGTATCGCCACAATCTCCAGATGTTTCATCAAGAACGATGTATACAAGGACGGATTAAAAGTTAAGTAGTCCAGAAGCTACGTACTTTTCTTTATAGCATTCATCAAGTCTCCTGTTTCAGACCTCACTCCATCCTTCGTGAGTTAGCGCGTGCATCTTGGCCGCCTCTTTCAATTAGTGTGCGTAGTGTTGGCAAGTCTGCCGACACTACAATTACACTACACTGTACTATGCAAGGACTATCGACATGTACTATGAAGCTCCACTTGTAATACCTATATCGATTAGAAATAGGTTTATATTATGTAAATGTGTATCTGTGATAATGAAGTATTTGTTCTTTGTTAGTTAAGGTCATTGATTTGTGACAGGAAATTTAAAGTTTGCAATGTATGTATGGAAAACAGTAAACGGATGAAGGAAAAAGCGGAGACCAGATCTAAAAGGTACGATGATAGTCTTAATGTGACCACTTTGAAAATTGGTGATTTTGTTCTTGTAAAATCTCACGAAAAATCTGGTGAAACAAATCAGGAAATTTCTAGGTTCAAACATATTTATAATGGTCCCTTTGTAGTTCAAGGAACTCCACACACTAATGCCTATTACCTTGCTTATCCTAAGTCAAGGAAGCTATTGGTTGTTCGTGATATTGTACATTTAAAACCTTAGGTCCAGAGAAGTGAGTAATAAGTGGAATAGGTAAAACGTGCTTATGTAATTTACAATATATATGTTCTTGTTTTGAGGTTGTATTGCCGAGTGTTGTTATGTTAGAAAAAACTTTTCTATTAGCAGATTTCTGATGAATGTCTATGAGTTTCAGATTCGGTATAACATAATGGGATATACATTATATGTGACCTGTATAAGGACTGGAATAATGGAATATTGCAATTTAACCAGTAGGACTGCTAAAACTGGCAATGAGCAGACAAGTGTAGGTGATGAAAATAACAAAGGACTGCCTTGAATACACAGTGGTCAGCATAAAAAACTTACCAAACCGGGGTACGAAAGCATGTCTGAAAGTAGTAAAATGTTGTTAATCGTGGACTGTCATACGTCAGTAACAGGTCGCATTCGAAATTGAAGTCCTTTTGAGTGTTTCATATGTTTAAATTCTGTGTCAGGAATGAACTACGGTAAAAAACCAAAGTATGAATTCAAATGTCTTATGTATAATAAAAACATAGTGTTTATATATTTGCTAACATGGACCGAGAACAAGTTACTGTCTTCGTATATATGTGTTTATTATCTTGACTAAAGTTGTGTGCATTTTTACTATATTTTCAGTAATGGACACACTGATTCAAGTAAGGGCAGTGAGAAAATAATACTAGGTTCAATTCAAATATGTTTATATGTCTATGTAAATATCGAAGAATCTGCAGTTACTATTAGAAGCAGCATTGAAAAATCTTTCGCTTCCTGATTTCAAAATTATGCTACAGATGTACAACATGTACAGTGTTAAAACTCTTGTCATATTGTTAGGTGTGTATCTGTATATGTACACCTACAATTTTTTGAAATGCTTACAATATGGTATGCAATATTCTTGGTAATATAGAAAATTTGATTACCACATTACTTACTGTTTTACAACATGAGATTCAATTATGATGGGTGTGCAGGACTGAAAATTGATGTTTATGTCTTCTTTTGGTAATGATGTGTATAAAGTATATTGTGTCTTACTGAATTTTGTGACAGTTTTTTTATAGATGAATACACTAAACAGATTCAGAAGGATGTAG
This sequence comes from Schistocerca nitens, assembly GCF_023898315.1. Taxonomy (NCBI): domain Eukaryota; kingdom Metazoa; phylum Arthropoda; class Insecta; order Orthoptera; family Acrididae; genus Schistocerca; species Schistocerca nitens. The sequence continues at coordinate 162,426,050 of NC_064617.1, read as the reverse complement.
GTAGCATTAGGTATCGTGAGACGAAGAAGCTTGCGCAGGATAGAGCAGCATGGAGAGATGCGTCAAACCAGTCTCTGGACTGAAGACCACAACAACAAGAAAGTTTTTGTATGCCCAACTCTAGTTGTATTGATTATGTTTCTTGACTGCACGACACTGCGTAGGTGTTATTGATTTTTCATTCATGTTTCCCTGCTGGGAATCTTCAATGAAACATCGGGCATGTGTAACACCTACATCGATTAGAAGTAGGTTTATGTTGTGTCAGTATGTATCTGTGATTATGAAGTGTTAGTTCTTACTTAGTTAAGGTCATTGATATGTGACAGGAAATTTAAAGTTTGCAATGTATGTATGCAAAAAAAAAAAAAAAATTATCTTTCAAATAATGAAATTTTATAATATATGTATTTTTGTAAAGAAAAAATTGTATGTTGGAAGCTGGTTCACGCTTAGGACACTTGTATTGTATGACGTACAACTGTAGTGACGTCCCTCCGCGACGGAAGTGGCTTGGTGCGGTGTAAAAGGTGGTTTTTGCAGTCTAACTGGGTTGCTCCTTGGCGGGAACAGTACGCAGTCAGTGGCTAGCAGCTGCACAGTACACATCGTGGGTGCCAAGGGAGGTAACAAGAATAAATTTTCCCATTAAACTGACAATAGTACATAGATTTTGCATAGGCATAGACATTGACCATAATAAAGTCGATAAATGAAAGAAAAATTCACATTCACATTTCGTATATTGACTTCATGACAGACACCACCTTACACACTAATATGTAAATTAGAAGGATTCCTTAGTCTATTCTGAATATTTCTATTTATTCTTTCTTGTCATGGAGGATCGACCTACTGTGAATTTTACCGCCACAACTACACATATAAAATACGTTCCGGCTCTACACACTTCTTGAAAAAAAGAGGAGTTCAAGCTATTTCTAGTATTGCTACTTGTAGTACTTCGTTAGTGTACTCATTCTATCCTTGGCATTTGATAAATCTTCATACTATGTACAATATTTACAAGTGCAGTATGTTTGGTGAACGTTTTATCTCTTGACAATACTGACTTCATCATTGCTTGTTAATCGTCGCAATATTTCACACTCATGCACACATATTTCAAGATGCATCTCCACCTTATTGGTGCAACGACATGTACATATTTACCTTCGTAACGTGTAACCGGTGATTTTACTTTATTTTCGTCATGTGTAATTCCGCTAATAATTCATTTCCGCTTTAAAAGAAGGAGTTTATGTTAAAGTATTGCTTTCGCTTCTGTGTGTGTCAAGAATTCAGTGTAGAAAATATTGTTTCACTGCATTTTGCATTCATCCCTCGTACGAATTGTGTATCATATTTCCATTTATATTCACCTTATAGTACCTCAAGCTGTAACAGTTAGTCCCTAAGGAAGTAGTTTTCATATGGTTCAAATGGCTCTGAGCACTATGGGACTTAACATCTGAGGTCATCATTCTCCTAGAACTTAGAACTACTTAAACCTAACTAACCTAAAGACATCACATACATCCATGCCCGAGGCAGGATTCGAACCTACGACCGTAGCAGTCGCGCGGTTCCTGACTGAGCGCCTAGAACCGCTAGACCACCACGGCCGGCTGTAGTTTTCATACTAAGTCGTTTTTCATTCTGATGAATTTGTAGCAATTTACTGTGTTGTGGTGTACGTTAAATGTACTGTGCACTCTTGTACTATTGACTTCACTGTCTCTTCTTTACCCTTCTCTGCTCCTTCAAGATGTTCGTTTTCACAGTTACTTACCGTACATGTATCATCTTACTTCGTTTTCCACACTCACACGATCATTCACTCTAAGACACAAAACTTTATAATCTATTTTTTCTTTCGTCGCTTTCGTGGCCCTTTCCGAGGTACCCCTGTTATATTCATCTTCATATTTATTAGCGTATAACCATATAATTATTCATTAAAAATCTTACACATAAATCTACATTTATACCCATATATTACCTGTTGGGTCCTCACATTGGCACACCGCCCCATTTATTTCTTCCAGCAAATATAAATAAACTCAAAATACTCTAATCCACTCTTATTCTCTTCCTAGTTTCACTCCATGCATGATGTGTCACCACAAACGCATATTAACTAGCTAATACCTCCAGCTGAATCTAAAATCTTTCACACTCTCTCTCTACTTCCTAGTATTATCCAGCAGTGAAATTGCATTTAATTCTCCATATACCTTTTGAAACATAAAATACTTACCTCAATTTTTTAGTTAAAATTCATGTAATTACACTGTGTGCATACTGGTTCGTTTTCGTATGTATTCAGTTGATCTCCCGCGTGTTGTACGATTCAAGTTTACAGTTTAATTTTGCTGCTTATGCTTTGCCTGTAAGGTACTACGTAATTAATAGTAACTAACATAAGTGAGTTCTGTAACAGCAAATTTTGTGGGTATGTATTCTCCCTGTACATTAAGCCCACTACTTCTAATGTGGTCTGTAAAGAGGCGTAGTTCTGTAAGTGCACAACTACTCCTCTCCCTAAATCTTGTACGATATGTTATTTTTTAGTTAACGTTAGAGTCACATGCATTTTTCTGTGTGCGTATTCTATTCTACCTTCCTCATCGTAGCTTGCGTGCTATAGGTAAGTCGCTTAGTTATTAAGTTCTGTGCTAATTGCTTTCTTTTAACCGTACAAGTTATTACTTCTACTTGAAACTTGTCTTAATCCTGTTGTACATAGTCGGATAGGTCGTTTCCTGTGTATGTTGTCTTCTACCTTGAATCCTTACACTTATTTCTAACTATGTACCTTCAATAAACTATGTTATGTTCACAAATTTAGCGTATTCTACGCTCCTTATAGTTTTGCGTCGATGCACTCCTTCTCTCAAAACAACATACACTTATCCTAATGACATAGACTTAAAATTAGTTTTCTTTACAGTATACTCTCCAACTTGGGAATAAATGTCTCTAGTCGTTTAGTTTTTATTTTATAATACTAGCATTCGTAGAATCGGAGAAAAGGGTACATAAACGTTTTAGGAAAATCAATTTAAAGTTCAAACTAACTTTTTTCCTTGTATCACTTCTTCAGAGGGCACCACTTTTGTACTGCGGGTTGTCTTTCCCCACAAGGCTTCTCTTCTGGTTTCTTGTTATCTGTCTTCTTTCCGTTACCAGGACTTCAACTGACTTCTCAGCTGCATCTATTTTTCTCAGGATTTCTTGAGTAAAATTTCCTATCTTGAAGCCCAATCTTTCTAATACCTTCATCCTCCCTACGTTCCCATTATTAAATACAATAACTGCATCATAAGTTGCAATTCTGACAACCGTAGAAGATGCAAATGTGTTTTTAGGGCATCGTTTCCATATGAGTGAATCTACTCATTTGGATTTTGTGTTTCGCCATGAACACTTTTTGAGAAGTGCAGGAAACTTGTAAGTGGGGTGGACAAGATCCAGGACCCAATTTGGAGGTCTCTCCTTGTGAATGTAGCGGTTGTTATCCCTCTGGTGACAACATGTGGAAATATGTAACCCATACTGTACTTTTGATGTCATTTACACCGGATAGGTTCTGTGTGATAGCCTTGCCATAATACACTTGAAGAGTGTCTTCTTTGTGAGTCTTGTGTCCACCAATGCCCTTTCCATTTTCCAACATTTTGCCCTTTACGTCACTGACATGTTTCCTCAATCTTGAGCCCATTCTCTTGTGGATCTGACCTATGAATTCAAGTTTCTTAATTGCAATTTCTCCATAAGGTTTGCTCTCGTTCACAGACTTGAATGCGCTGGAATAACCATCCTCAAGATATTTCACATATCTGACACCTCTTTCCTTGACAGATATCTTAAAAATAATTTGCATACCAGCTCCTTCCATACCACCACTAGAACCAGAAAATGTATTTCTGCAGTTATGCCCTTTTAAATCTTCTTCACATTCTCCACGAAGAGCACAGTTATGGCAGAATTGGCTCAAAACTTGAACATCTAGTACCTTACCTGTGTCAATACTTATGAAACTTGACACACCTTATGAAGCTGTATGCCCTCTTTTCATCAATGTACCGTCACATGACACAACAATATCTGTTCTAACATAACCAGAATCTTTCTCATCTAATGGGTCTTTGTGTGCAACAGCTTCTACTGTAGATGCTTTCATACTGTCCTCAAGCACGTCTGAAATTATGTTGTCCAGTACACAGTTTATTTGTGTAAATCTCAGATATGGCGCTGGCATTTTCATTATTCCACACAATAAATTATCCCCTTCTCTCACAACTCCAATGCACCTTAATCCATAGGCAAACCTTGTATTAGCTTCGTAGTACCAATTTTTATATAGAAGTTTTGAATGAGCTATGAGCACCACATTTTTTGCACACAATAATCAGATTGGTTGCCAAGTCTACTCCCTTACCATCATGTATAATCTGAAACTTATCACTACCGGCCGCGCTGGATTAGCCGAGCGGTCTGGGGCGCTGCAGTCGTGGACAGTGCGGCTGGTCCCGGCGGAGGTTCGAGTCCTCCCTCGGGCATGGGTGTGTGTGTTCGTCCTTAGGATAATTTAGGTTAAGTAGTGTGTAAGCTTAGGGACTGATGACCTTAGCAATGAAGTCCCATAAGAATTCACACATTTTTTTGTTATCACTACGACACGTCTTACAAACGCAAGAAAATTTCACCGCTGCAGTCAGTAATTCAAGGTTAATTAATATAAATCCAGTGTACCAAGATTCATCTCTGTAGTATGCACCATTCACCTCACAAATTTTTCTCTTGGAGCTGGTAGGACACGAGTTCACATTTTCAGCAGATGTCCTTACTTCGGACGTAGCCACATTGCTGGTTTGTCGTTGTTTCTAACGTCTTCCATTTACTAACTTCTTCAAACGAGTTTATCCAGTTTTATATAGGTGACAGCATAGGTGGAGGGGGGGGATCACTCATGGGGAAATTCCTGTAGTAGTGGGTGTTAGAGCTGTACCGTTTTTAGATTGAAGCCAGCTAATAGGTATTCCTGCTTAAGGGAAGTCTCTCTAACAAAGAAACCACTTTCGACAACGCTCAGGTATCCGATTAATGAGGGAATTAGTATATTTCATCAAAATACACAAGGTATTAGAGATAAAGTTAGTGAACTGCTTATAGATGTTGACTCTGAAATTATTGGTATATCTGAACACTTCTTAAAAAAAGGAGATAATTCAGAGGCTTCCTTTACAGGTTGGCTGGCAGCTTTTCTAGGAGCTCTTTGCGGTGTGGGGGAGTAGCCATGTATGTGAAAAACGGTATCCCATTTGAGTCAGTTGATGTTTCAAAGTACTGCACTGAAAAGGTGTTTCAATGTTGTGCAGGTGTGGTTAAATTTAGTGGAGCTAAACTTCTAACTGTTATTATTTATAGATCCCCAGACTCCGATTTCACAACATTTTTGCTAAAGCTAGGGGAGATTCTTGGTTCACTTTATAGGAAATACAAAAAGTTAGTTATATGTGGCGACTTCAATATTAATTGTATAAGTGAATGTGCAAGGAAAAGGATGCTGCTAGACCTCCTTAATTCATATAATCTTATGGGAATCCTATTCTTTCCAACGAGACTGCAAGGGACCAGTAATACTACCATAGACAACATTTATGTTCATTCCTCATTAGTAGAAGGGCATTCTGTTAGCAAAAAGGTGAATGGCCTTTCAAATAATGATGCACAAATTTTAAATCTAGAAGATTTTTGTGCTGCAACACATGTTAAATATAGTTATCAACTTTTTAGGAAAGCTGATACAGTTGCTGTAGAGACCTTTGTAAACCTTATCAAGGAACGAGAGTGGCAAGATGTTTATAGTGCTGATACAGCAGACGATAAATATAATGATTTCCTCAAGACTTCTGAATATAGCAGGTGAACTAAATAGAAACCTAGTCCCAACAGGGAATCATATAGCGCTCGTAGAAAAAAGTGTTCCGAGACTGTTACTTGAAATGCTCCTCCAGGGTACTGACAAGAGGGAGATTGAGTTAATAATTAAATCACTAAAGCCAAAGAACTCTCATGGATATGACGGGGTATCTAGCAGAATACTGAAGTATTGTTCTATGTATGTTAGCCCAGTGCTTAGCCATATCTGTTACTTTTCCTTTAGGAGTGGTCGGTTTCCTGACCAATTAAAGTACTCGGTAGTGAAGCCAGTTAATAAAAAGGGAGACAGGGATAATGTTGACAATTATAGACCTGTTTCTATGCCATCGGTGTTTGCTAAAGTTATTGAGAAGGTCGTATATACAGGGTGTTTCAAAAATGACCGGTATATTTGAACCGGCAATAAAAACTAAACGAGCAGCGATAGAAATACACCGTTTGTTGCAATATGCTTGGGACAACAGTACATTTTCAGGCGGACAAACTTTCGAAATTACAGTAGTTACAATTTTCAACAACAGATGGCGCTGCAAGTGATGTGAACGATATAGAAGACAACGCAGTCTGTGGGTGCGCCGTTCTGTACGTCGTCTTTCTGCTGTAAGCGTGTGCTGTTCACAACGTGCAAGTGTGCTGTAGACAACATGGTTTATTCGTTAGAACAGAGGATTTTTCTGGTGTTGGAATTCCACCGCCTAGAACACCGTGTTGTTGCAACAAGACGAAGTTTTTAACGGAGGTTTAATGTAACCAAAAGACCGAAAAGCGATACAATAAAGGATCTGTTTGAAAAATTTCAACGGACTGGGAACGTGACGGATGAACGTGCTGGAAAGGTAGGGCGACCGCGTACGGCAACCACAGAGGGCAACGCGCAGCTAGTGCAGCAGGTGATCCAACAGCGGCCTCGGGTTTCCGTTCGCCGTGTTCCAGCTGCGGTCCAAATGACGCCAACGTCCACGTATCGTCTCATGCGCCAGAGTTTACACCTCTATCCATACAAAATTCAAATGCGGCAACCCCTCAGCGCCGCTACCATTGCTGCACGAGAGACATTCGCTAACGATATAGTGCACAGGATTGATGAGGGCGATATGCATGTGGGCAGCATTTGGTTTACTGACGAAGCTTATTTTTACCTGGACGGCTTCGTCAATAAACAGAACTGGCGCATATGGGGAACCGAAAAGCCCCATGTTGCAGTCCCATCGTCCCTGCATCCTCAAAAAGTACTGGTCTGGGCCGCAATTTCTTCCAAAGGAATCATTGGCCCATTTTTCAGATCCGAAACGATTACTGCATCACGCTATCTGGACATTCTTCGTGAATTTGTGGCGGTACAAACTGCCTTAGACGACACTACGAACACCTCGTGGTTTATGCAAGATGGTGCCCGGCCACATCGCACTGCCGACGTCTTTAATTTCCTGAATGAATATTTCGATGATCGTGTGATTGCTTTGGGCTATCCGAAACATACAGGAGGCGGCGTGGATTGGCCTCCCTATTCGCCAGACATGAACCCCTGTGACTTCTTTCTGTGGGGACACTTGAAAGACCAGGTGTACCGCCAGAATCCAGAAACAATTGAACAGCTGAAGCAGTACATCTCATCTGCATGTGAAGCCATTCCGCCAGACACGTTGTCAAAGGTTTCGGGTAATTTCATTCAGAGACTACGCCATATTATTGCTACGCAATGTGGATATGTGGAAAATATCGTACTATAGAGTTTCCCAGACCGCAGCGCCATCTGTTGTTGAAAATTGTAACTACTGTAATTTGGAAAGTTTGTCTGTCTGAAAATGTACTGTTGTCCCAAGCATATTGCAACAAACGGTGTATTTCTATAGCTGCTCGTTTAGTTTTTATTGCCGTTTCAAATATACCGGTCATTTTTGAAACACCCTGTACAAGGTTACTGGAGCATTTAAATTCACATTATTTGCTGTCAAATGTACAGTTTGGTTTTAGAAATGGTTTAGCAACTGAAAATGCTATATTCTCTTTTCTCTGTGACGTTTTGGACGGATTAAATAAAAGGTTGCGAACGCTAGGTGTTTTCTTTGATTTAACGAAGGCTTTTGACTGAGTTTACCACAAAATATTACTGCAGAAGTTTGACCATTATGGAGTTAGGGGAGTAGCTTACAATTGGTTCGCCTCTTATTTTAAGAACAGAAAGCAGAAGGTAATTCTCCGCAATATTGAGAGTGGTAGTGATGTTCAGTCCCAATGGGCCACTGTTAAGTGGGGCGTTCCCCAAGTGTCGGTACTGGGGCAACTGCTGTTTCTTATTTATATAAATGATCTGCCTTCTAGTATTACAGGTGATTCAAAAATATTTCTGTTAGCTGATGACACCAGGTTGGTAGTGAAGGATCTTGTGTGTAACATTGAAACAGTATCAAGTAATGTAGTTCATGAAATAGGTTCGTGGCTTGTGGAAAATTATTTGATGCTAAATCACAGTAAAACTCAGTTTTTACAGTTTCTAACTCACAACTCAACAAGAACCGATATTTTAATCAGATAGAATGGGCATATTATAAGCGAGACGGAACAGTTCAAGTTCCTATGCGTTCGGATGGATAGTAAGCTGTTGTTGAAAGCCCATGTTCAGGATCTTGTTCAGAAACTAAATGCTGCTTTATTTACCATTAGAACAGTATCGCCGGCCGAAGTGGCCGTGCGGTTAAAGGCGCTGCAGTCTGGAACCGCAAGACCGCTACGGTCGCAGGTTCGAATCCTGCCTCGGGCATGGATGTTTGTGATGTCCTTAGGTTAGTTAGGTTTAACTAGTTCTAAGTTCTAGGGGACTAATGACCTCAGCAGTTGAGTCCCATAGTGCTCAGAGCCATTTGAACCATTTTAGAACAGTATCTGAAATAAGTGACAGTTCAACATGAAAAGTAGTCTACTTCGCATATTTTCATATGCTTATATCACATGGTATTTTTTTGGGGGGTAATTCTTCTGATTCAAAAAGGGTATTTTTGGCTCAAAAACGGGCTGTTCGAGCTATGTGTGGTGTAAGTTCGAGAACCTCTTGTCGACCCCTATTCAATAGTCTGGGAATTCTGACATTGCCACCACTGTATATATTTTCTTTAATGCCTTTTGTTGTTAGCAAAATTAGCTTATTCCTAAGAGTCAGCAGCTTTCACTCAGTTAATTGTAGGCAGAAATCCAATTTGCATGTGGAATGCACTTCCTTGACTCTTGTGCAGAAAGGAGTGCAGTAATCCGCTGCATCCATTTTCAATAAGCTACCACAATAACTCAAAAATCTTAGGAATAGCCCAAACACTTTTAAGTCTAAACTGAAGAGTTTCCTCAAGGCCCACTCCTTCTATTCTGTTGAGGAGCTCCTGGAAGAGCTGAAAAATTAAGCAAATTCCAGTGTTACATTATTGATTTGCTTTATTTAAACTTACGAATTGTCGCCTGAATATGTTTCTTATACTTCATTTTATCTGTTTCTACTATCGTGTTATAATTTCTTGTATTGACTCGTTCCATGACCATGGAGACTTCTCCTTAATTTGGTCCCATGGAACGATAAATAAATAAATAATAAATAAGACTGGTTCAGTGTCTACTTCCTCTTTTCTATTTCTGTTCGTGGCACACTGACAGTTCATTACCTTCTCCCTCTAGCCATGTTCGATTATTGTTAATTCCTGGGACCGGTAAAGCTATTGTTTCATTCTCTACCGTCACTAGTACTATGTTAACCGTATGTTCACGTGCACGCCAGTTCGTGTCCCGGTTGTTTCCGTTTGACTGCTCGGACTAGTGGTTCTCTCTTTGGTCCCTGTGTTCCACATTCCGATCCTGGTAATATGAATTTCCATGTCTCCTAGTTTCCTCACGAATTTCTCCTATCTCGGCGACTGGCTTACCAGTGGGGTTCATATTTGTTTTCGTACCTTCGGCCACCCCGTGGCTAATAGGTAAACCGATTATACGGATTCCCGTTGTGGCGCGGTGGTATATAAGGACGCCATTCATTCATACGCACACGACCATTATAGTTTCCAAAGCCATTTGCGTTACCGTAGTTGTTCCTTCCATTTGGGTTGTGTTCATTACCGTTACGATAACTAGAAATTGCTTGCCCATACCCATGAATTAGATCTATTGAGTTGAGCACTTAGACAAAATACTCGAGATCATATTCAGGATTGGTTACTAATTTTCCCAAACATTTGCGGGCAACCTGTTCTTTAAGATTTTCAGTACATCGACATGAGATATCGGATTATTCCAGTAGCGGAACTTGTTTAGACACGTTTCAAAATAGTTTCTTAGCCGCCCCCCCCCTACTAATTTTGGATGATATGATAATGGGTTTAATACCTCATGTCTTAATGTCTCTTCAATAGCTGTTGACCAGTATTCATCTGTAAATGCATTTTTAATCGATCATATGCCTCGCTGAGTTCCGACATCTCTGTAGCCCACAAAAGTGTCCCACCATATATTTGATCTTTTGAGCTTCTATCCAAGTCGCAGGCAGTACATTCCTAAAGGCTCGGACAAACACTTCCGAGTACGTTCGCTGTGTTTCATTTGAAAGTGCAGGAAACTGTCTGTGTCATATTAAACTCTCCTCCGTTAACAACGCTGTCCAGTAGGACGGATCAGCATTTAAATGCGGTGATGACTTATTTGTCTGAGAAAAGTTTTGCCCATTGCTCGCGTCGCACGTCGGCATGTGCTCATGCGGCGTGGGTTGGGCGTTGTTGTCCACGCCACTGATTTCTATCACCGGTGGACGGCTGTATATAATGCCGCTTACCGACCCCGGCGATGATATTATCGTACTTTATTTCTTCAATGTTTCGTCCATTAATCTTTGTTCTACGAGATATCGTGTTCCACGGGTTCTAAAATTTCTTCTTTCTTGTCCCTCCAATACCTCCTTTACCCCTTCCACATAAGAACGTTTTTCGAATACGCATTTTTCCGCGACCGTTGTGTCTTCATCTTTTCTATTATCCTTTACTGTTTCGTAATGTTGCACAATGTGTGAGTTGATTCGTTTATCATCTAACTCAAGTAATCCTATCTCCACTGTGATTATCTCCGGTAAGTCGTCACAGAACGAACGCAGCTTCGCTACTTCTGATTGTACATTATCTATGTTAACCTGCGTGTGCTTTTGCATTACCTGTAAATTATCTTGAGTTTTCATGATTCCGGATAGCTCCTCTCCATACGTGAATGTTAGTGTTTCAAATTTTTCTTCCTCTATGCCTTTTAATTTCTCATTCATATCGTGAATAGCAGTTTGCTGTTGTTCGTTATGTTTCCCATGCACCTTCGTGGAGATATGCGAAATCTGCTGTGTGAACTTCATATCCAGATTAGTGAGTTCGGGGCCCATTTTTTTTCGCCTGATATGTGTGCCTTGTTTGTATTTATCTCCCCGAAGTCGGACATTCCCGTGGTCAAGTCTGCTTTCATATTACTGATGTCCGCTTGTATAGTTTCTACATTTGACATTTTTGAATTTTCTGTGTTGAGAGTGGTCTCTACAACTGACATTTTTCAATTGATTCCTGTTTTCATTGCGTTCATGTCTGTTTGTATTCCTGTTAAGGTTCGAAATAGAGCTTGCATATCTTCCCTAGTTACTGGCCTATGCCTGTCAGTATCTGCGTCTGTATCACGCGTACTACTTTCATTAAAAATATTCCTTTGCCCCGAGGTGTCATTAATTTCGTCTACTGTAATCAAAGTATTACTTGTAATGAAATATTCCGTATTCACGGGCGTCGAATGCAACAATGGCACGTCGCACCCAGCATCCGAATAGTCACCTGGGCCGGCCGCGGTGGCCGTGCGGTTCTAGGCACTGCAGTCCGGAACCGCGGGACTGCTACGGTCGCAGGTTCCAATCCTGCCTCGGGCATGGATGTGTGTGATGTCCTTAGGTTAGTTAAGTTTAAGTTGTTCTAAGTTCTAGGGGACTGATGACCTAAGATGTTAAGTCCCATAGTGCTCAGAGCCAACCAATAGTCACCGTTTGACAGTTCCAAACCATTCATTATTACGTTTAGCAAATGCAAGTCTACTACATTGACATTATGATTTTGATATGACATTTCCTTATTGTATTGTCCGCCCATTATATAAATCTCTGCGCTTCAGCATTTACCAAAGTTAATATTTTCTCAGTTTGGATTTTACTTCCACGCTATTTCACACTCGACAGAATACATATACAGCTACAAGTAATTGTCAACTCAATTGTTGTTTACTAAATATGCTTTTCGTACTGATAAACAAATGTCATTCTCCCTACGTGATTGCATTTGCATTAATCTTAGATTTTTGATTTTAAGAAATAAGTTCTTGGATTTTCTAATAGGTCTACTAAGTAGGCATTTTCTATATGCACTGTGCTGACCTACCTTGTTTTGTCTTGTAAGTGGTGGTTCCCTCTATTATACTTTTAGTTGTCCGCTCGTAGTATTGTTGTCTTCTTCCTTTGTTTATTATTACTTTTTCTTTCAGTTGGTATTTTTCCAGTTTTACATCATCGTCTCCGTCATGTCATCAGAGTACATGGAACATAAAGAAATTGTTAACATACATGTATATTCATTGTCTTAACAATACTAGTACTCACAGTTTTGCCCACTACGTATCGCGCCTGTCACTTGTCACTACTTTATAAATTAATAAATAAAAATGAGATGATAACAATTGTTCATATATATGGAAATAATGAGATTAATTTTTCGGCGCCCAGACAAGTACAATAAGCTGGGATATGCCTGTAAATGGGTAATATTAGTACTGCCAGGACGAAGTAGTCTTTCTCTTGTTGTAGATTTATGCTTACCAATTAATAATACTACGACCGATCGCTGTATCCACGTACAAAATCATGACTGTGTCCATGATATTGTAATCGGATCTTCGTTGTAACTCCGAAGTCCACAGTTGGGCTTCTTGGATTTTTATATATCACAGTACCACTTGGAATAATAACTCATATAATGTTTCAGTTAGTAAAATATACAGACTTCTGCTTATTCTTACAACCAAAATGGCCGATTACGCTCTAAAACAACGTGCGTCTATCTTCGTTTATCAACAGAAAGCAAGTTCTCCCTCCTACCGAGGAACAGGGAAAACATCTTTTGTTTTTTAACATTTGAAAATCAAAAATACAAGTCAGTAGGCGCAGGCTCTACACTGGGCTACTGCTTCACCTATTCTTTTTGCCTTTAAAGAAAACGAAAACATAAAAGCAACAAATCACAACATTACGATCGCTAAGAGGCTAGTCTTTCTATACTTCAGTGATCCTCTTACTATGTATCGTGTACAAGTCCCTCAGCAACTATATCGGCGGTAGGAAATTTTACTAGCAGCGGCTGTAGGACTGTTACCTGTTTATTTCGAGTTGTATTGTGGACTACAGCACACATCCAGGTTTACTTAAACAAACACGTGATCGAGAAAGGGAACAAAACTCATTTTAAGCGTTCTCAGTTGAGCCCCACTCTGCCTTCAAAAAATACAAACAGCTGAAGCATCGGTAGTAGTCTCTATGAGTTGTGAAATGAATCATCAATCCATCCTGCTGCATCAACATAATCTGCAGGAAAGTATTCCCCTTCCACTAATCTACTGTCACCTCCTTCCATTCCTCATGTAGGACACTACGAACACAAACCTCAGCTCTATGCTTACAGGCTAAATGTTATTAAACTACCCTCTGTTTCGCACCAACATCTCCTCACTAGAGCACATTTCTCACTAAAAATCAAGACAGTTATTCCCACCCCAACGTTTATTGCTCCATTTCACAAGTCTGAAAGAGGCGTGGGGGAAGTGCAGGCAGCTGATGGTAGCTGTACGGTATGTTAGAGAACACTCTGGTGGCGGTATAGTGAAGTAGAGAAATGAGTCTTCAAACTTTTAGGCGAACATACGCAAGTGCTATCAGAAAAAGTGGGGGCGGGGCCAGTGGAATGGGGGGAAGAGGCATCGGAATGTGGAGGCAGTTTCAGGACATTACAGGAGCAGGATAAGAATATATAAAATTTATAAACACACTACCTTACATTCACAACTCAGACTAACTCTTGGTCCCGCCAATGGGAGATGGGAAATGGTAGGGAGGAGAGGTATGGGAATTTTGCAGAGGGGGAGAGAGTGATTAATTTTTCAATTGGATTAATCAATTGATTAATTTGAAATGAAATATGTGCTCATATTTGCTAATGGCCGAGGAGTACCGCTGGGGATATCCCAGGAGGATCGTGCAGGGGGAGGTGTGTGGACAGATAATCCTCAGGGGGCCATAAATCAAGCTCAGAGAGTCATGGTTCAGTAGGCATAACAGTAGGTTAAGGTGTGGAGGAGGGAATAATTGGCCTCTAAATGCACACAAATTTATTGGCCCAGGATTGGCTCTGTAAAACTAGTAATGTAATGTTAATGAATTAAAGCAGATGATTTACATAAGAAGTGGGACACTGTAAGTAGATGATGAGTTTTTCTATCAGAGAAACAAAATAAGTTACAATGGTGTAATAAAGTGGCTATCAGATGCTGATATGTCAAACAAAACTGAAGCACAGGTTTCTGGGAAAGAAGTATTATTGAACTTGTCGACTAAATTTAAATCTTTGGAAGTCATTTCAGATATTTTATTTTATTTATTAATTTATCTATTTTTGATTGTGGCCTTGTTCAGAACTCTATTCCAGGCTACAAGTAGTATGGGCAAGAACAGAATAGGGAAACTGAAATGCTTTCCCACAGAAGAATGGAAGACTTAGGTGGGAAGATCTAGTAACCAATAGAAAGTTGTTGTTGTGGTCCTCAGTACTGAGACTGGTTTGATGCAGCTCTCCATGCTAATCTACCCTGTGCAAGCTTCTTCATCTCCCAGTACCTACTGCAGCCTACATCCTTCTGATTCTGCTTTTTGTATTCATCTCTTGGTCTCCCTCTACGATTTTTACCCTCCACACTGCCCTCCAATACTACATTGGTGGTCCCTTGATGCCTCAGAACATGTCGTACCAACTGATCCCTTCTTCTAGTCAAGTTGTGCCACAAACTCCTCTTCTGCCCAATTCTGTTCAATACTTCCTCACTAGTTATGTGATCTACCCATCTAATCTTCAGCATTCTTCTGTAGCACCACACTTCGAAAGCTTCAATTCTCTTCTTGTCCAAACTATTTTTCGTCCATGTTTCACTTCCATACATGGCTACACTCCATACAAATCATTTCAGAAACGACTTCTTGTCTACTTCGGCCATCATCAGCTATTTTGCTCCCCAAATAGCAAAACTCCTTTACTACATTAAGTGTCTCATTTCTTAATTCTAATTCCCTCAGTATCACCCAACTTAGACTACATTCAATTATCCTCGTTTTGCTTGTGTTTATGTTCATATTATACCCTCCTTTCAAGGTACTGTCCATTCCGTTCATCTGCTCTTCCAAGTCCTTTGCTGTCTCTGCCAAAATTACAATGTCATCGGCGAACCTTAAAGTTCTGATTTCTTCTCCATAGATTTTAATACCTACTCCGAACTTTTCTTTTATTTCCTTTACTGCTTGCTCAATATACAGATTGAATAGCATCGGGGAGAGGCTACAACACTGTCTCACTCCCTTCCCAACCACTGCTTCCTTTTCACGACCTCGACTCTTATAACTGCCATCTGCTTTCTGTACAAATTGTAAATAGCCTCTCGTTCCCTGTATTTTACCCCTACAACCTTCAGAATTGGAAAGAGAGTATTCCAGTCAAAATTGTCAACAGCTTTCTCTAAGTCTACAAATGCTATAAACGTAAGTTTGCCTTTCCTTTCTTCTAAGATAAGTCGTAGGGTCACTATTACCTCACGTGTTTCAACATTTCTACGGATCCAAACTAATCTTCAACGAGTGCGGCTTCTACCGGTTTTTCCATTCGTCTGTAAAGAATTCACGTTAGTATTTTGCAGCTGTGACTTATTAAACTGATAGTTCGGTAATTTTCGCATTTGCCAACACCTGCTTTCTTTGGGATTGGAATTATTATATTCTTCTTGAAGTCTAAGAGAATTTCGCCTGTCTCATACATCTTACTCACCAGATGGTAGAGTTTTGTCAGGACTGGCTCTCCCAAGGCCGTCAGTAGTTGTAATGTAATGTTGTCTACTCCTGGGGCCTTGTTTCAGCTTAGGTCTTTCAGTGCTGTGTCAAACTCTTCACTCAGTATCATATCTCCAATTTCATTTTCATCTACCTCCTCCTCCATTTCCACAATATTGGCCTCAAGAACATCGCCCCCGTGTAGACCCACTATGTACTTCTTCCACCTTTTTCCCTTCTTTGCTTAGAAGTGGGTTTCCCTCTGGGCTCCTGATATTCATGCAAGTAGTTCTCTTTTCTCCAAAGGTCTGTTTAATTTTCTTGTAGGCACTATCTTACCCCTCGTGAGATAAGCCTCTACATCCTTACATTTGTCCTCTAGCCATCTCTGCTTAGCCATTTTGCACTTCCTGTCGATCTCATTTTTGAGACGTTTGTATTCCTTTATGCCTGCTTCACTTACTGCATTTTAGTATTTTCTCCTTTCAGTATCTCTTCTGTTACGCTAGGATTTCTACTAGCCCTCGTCTCTTTACCTACTAGATCCTCTGGTGCCTTCAGTATTTCATTCCTCAAAGCTACCCATCCTTCTTCTACTCTATTTCTTTCCTCCATTCCTGTCAATTGTTCCCTTATGCTCTCCCTGAAACTCCGTACAACCTCTGGTTCTTTCAGTTTATCCAGGTCCCATCTCCTTAAATTCCCACCTTTTTGCAGTTTCTTCAGTTTTAATCTACAGTTCATAACGAATAAATTGTGGTCAGAGTCCACATCTGCCCCACGAAATGTCTTACAATTTAAACTCTGGTTCCTAAATCTCTGTATTACCATTATATAATGTATCTGAAACCTTCTAGTATCTCCAGGGTTCTTCCATGTATACAACCATCTATCATGATTCTTGAACCAAGTGTTAGCTATGATTAAGTTATGCTCTGTGCAAAAGTCTACCAGACGGCTTCCTCTTTCACTTCTTAGCCCCAATCCATATTCACCTACTACGTCTCCTTCTCTTTCTTTTCCTACTGTCGAATTACAGTCACCCATGACTAAAAAAATTTTCGTCTCCCTTCACTACCTGAATAATTTCTTTTATCTTATCATACATTTCATCAATTTCTTAATCATCTGCAGAGCTAGTTTCACATAAACTTGTACTACTGTAGTAGATATGGGCTTCGTGTCTATCTTGTTCACAATAGTGCGTTCACTATGCTGTTTGTAGTAGCTTACCCGCTCTCCTATTTTTTTATTCATTATTAAACCTACTCCTGCATTACCCCTATTTGATTTTGTATTCATAACCCTGCATTCACCTGACCAAAAGTCTTGTTCCTCCAGCCACCGAACTTCACTAATTCCCACTATATCTAACTTTAACCTATCCAGTTCCCTTTTTAAATTTTCTAACCTACCTGCCCGATTAAGGGATCTGACATTCCACCCTCCGATCCATAAGACGCCAGTTTTCTCTGACGTCTTTGACGTCCTCTTGAGTACTCCCCGCCTGGAAATCCGAATGGGGGACTATTTTACCTCCGGAATATTTTACTCAAGAGGACGCCATCATCATTTAATCATACAGTAAAGCTGCATGCCCTTGGGAAATATTACAGCTGTAGTTTGCCATTGCTTTCAGCCGTTCGCAGTACCAGCACAGCAAGGCCGTTTTGGTTAGTGTTACAGGGCCAGATCAGTCAATCATCCAGACTGTTGCCCCTGCAACTACCGAAATGGCTGCTGCCCCTCTTCAGGAACCACACGTTTGTCTGGCCTCTCTATAGATACCCCTCCGTTGTGGTTGCACCTATGTTACGGCTATCTGTATCCTTGAGGCCAGCAAGCCTCCCCACCAATGGCAAGATCCATGGTTCATGGTGGGGGGGGGGCGGGTGAGGGGAGGGGGAGGAATAGAAAGCTACTTAATCGAATCGAGGGGAAAAGAAGTACATGGTGGAATTTCAAAAATTTTCCTGTTAATAGGGTAGAGCCTCGAGAATGTTTAAAGAACCGTCAATTTATTATTTATAGGGAAATTTGAACGTTATAAATCGTAGATGGAGACCAAGGTCCGATTATGTGAGCAGGTTCAAGTGGGTACAGGATATACCAGTTATGCAGGGGTGAAGAAGTTTCTGCAAGACTGACTAACAGGGGGAGTTACATAAAATCAACGCAGGACTTAAAAAAGACAACAACAACTACTACTACTGCTACTACTATTACTACTACTACTACAAAAGGTATTGTACATATGCCACCAAACTGTGCCCATGGGATCACATGTACTGAAAAGTTTAGTATTGTAGCTTCTGCCTGGTACATACAGCATTTAGCGGCTCTGAACTATGTTACATGTTTTAGAGTTGAAGTTCAATGGATTGAGAATGATGCCAAGCAAAACTATTAAGTTACTGTTGTAGTGTTGAACTGTATATAATCTCCATTTATGGGTGCATGTAGTAATTTATATTCAAAATTTTAATGATCTGCTGTGAGTATAGCTACCATATTGTCTTTTCTCACCCAGTACTTGTTACGTCAAGGGTTTTATTACCTAACGCATTTAGGTCGATAAAATTCTTTAATTTGCCTGATCTAGTCTGCTGAGCATACATAACTATACGCCCAATACAAACGGCTACTTGTAATGGCAAACCGATTTTACATTCGGCTTTTCCTATCCGAACATAGACACACTTCATATACCTTGTACTGAATATAAAGTTATCCAGATATTTCTTAAGATTATTTTGAATACCCATATCTCATGTTAAGTTTCCGTAGGTGGTTTTTTTCACCTTGCCTTCAGCCTGCTCCATGGTAGATACTTAATGTAACGTTTTATTCATATGTACATTTTCGATCACGCACAAGGTATTCAGATACGTTTGCCTAGATGCCTGTTAATTTATCCATAGCATTAGTGTCTGTCAGGGTTGTACTATCTGTGTTGTAATGAAAGTTTTAATCCTTCGATGTGAAGCAATTTTGGCGTAAGTTTGGCCTCAGACCTCCTGTTCACTTCTGCATCTGGTTTACAAGCGTTTTCATTACATGAGGCCCATACTATGATGTATGTAAATCCATCAAAGATCGGTCTGACGTAGAAATGTCAGTTTTCAGTTCCAAGCTGTGGATATGGTATATTTATTTTATTCTCTATTATGTGGACACTACATAAGTTCAAGATAAATAATACGTTCCTCCTCTTTTTGCCCCCTGTCAGTGATTAGCTGTGTCCTTATGCTCACTTGATCCATATGGTGTAGCTGTAATCTTTGAGATCTTTCGTTTGTAGATGTATTTAGTAATGCTGGTGGTTCAACTGCAGTTGTTGCTCTGTTTATTTGAAAGGATAATGTACTGCTATGATCAATTGTCTGCTTCCAAATTTTTGTGCCAAAAGCTAAGATCTTACAAACACTCGCCACTGTTATCTTTAATTCATATGAGGAACTCATTCGTAATATGTATTCGGAATCGGATATGGCTTGCTCGATCTCAATGGTAATTTTGTTATTATACCTTCATGCTCATATTGACTCGAAAACATAGAAGTTATATTGTAATTTCTTTTTTGAGCCATCAGTCATCTCACTGGTTTGAAGCACCCCGCCACGAATTACTCACATGTGCCAGCCTTTCTACCTCAGAATAGCACTTGCAACTTGCGTCCTCAGTTATATGTTGGATGTACGTCAATCTCCTTATTCCTCTGCCAGTCTTTTTTCCTTTGTAGCACCCTGCAGCTATTCCCTGTTATCTTAGCAGGTGCCCCATCCCAATGTACCTTCTTCCAAAACATTATTTTTCCAATACATTATTTTTATCTCCAATTCTGCCGATAACATCCTCATCCTTACCTTAATGGTCCACCAAATTTTTAACATTCTTATGTAGTACAACATCTCAAATGCTTCGAATCTCTTCTGTTCTGGTTTTCTGCACTACACTATTTATTGTAAGTAAGAGATTTCGTACTTTTAAACTCATGTTTCTAAATTTCCTGAAAGCATTTGATACGGATCCCGTTGAAGGCTGATAACGAAGGTACGAGTACATGGAATTTCACACATACGTCAATGGCTCTAAGACTTCTGAAGTAATAAAGCACAGTATACTTTTTTCTAAGACGAGTGTTCATCAGAGACAAAGACATCGCCAGAAAGGCCACAGGGAAGTATGATTGGGCCACTGTTGTTCACTATACGCATATAATTGGGGGTAGGTAGAAATCTGCGGTAGTTTGCTGATGCTGCTGTGGAGTCTAATTGAGTGACTGTAGAAAGACTCAACACTACTTAGACAAAAATTCTTCTTGGTGTGATGAATAACTGCTAGCGGTAAATGTCGGCAAACGTAGGTGAGCGCGGAAGACCAGGAAAACCATACACGTAAAGTTCAGACACAGCGTTAGCAGTGCGCTGCTTGAGACAGTCACCTCGTTTAAATATGCGGGCGTAGCTTTGCAAAACGATATGAAATGGAACGAGCATGTGAGGACTGTGTTGGGGAAGGTAAATGGTCCACTTCGGTTTATTGGGAGACCGCATATAGGACGCAGGTGCAACCTGTTCTTGAATACTGCTCGACTGTTTGGGATAAGTACAAGGACTTCGAAAGAATCTAGAGGCGGGCTGCGACATGTTTTCCCGGTAGGTTCGAACAGCAAGTATGTGTTATGAAGATGCTTCGGGAACTCAAATGGGAATCCCAGGACAGAAGGCGACGTTCTTTTCGAGGCACACTGTTGAGAAAGTTCGCAGCTCGTCGTCTAGTGGTCAGCGTTGCTACCTCTGGATCACGGGGTCCCGTGTTCGATTCCCGGCCGGGTTCGGGATTTTCTCTGCCCAGGGACTCGGTGTTTGTGTTGTCCTCATCTTTCCGTCATAATTCATGAATGTGGCTAGACTGGACTGTGCACAGATCTGGAATATGTATGGACGCTGATGACCGCGCAGTCCATCGCCCCACAAAGCAAACGTTATCGTTAATGTGGTGTCACCGCCAGACACCACACTTGCTAGGTGGTAGCCTTTAAATCGGCCGCGGTCCGTTAGTATACGTCGGACCCGCGTGTCGCCACTATCAGTGATTGCAGACCGAGCGCCGCCCCACGGCAGGTCTAGAGAGACTTCCTAGCACTCGCCCCAGTTGTACAACCGAGTTTGCTAGCGATGATTCACTGACAAAATACGCTCTCATTTGCCGAGACGATAGTTTAGCATAGCCTTCAGCAACGTCATTTGTTACGACCTAGCAAGGCGCCATTATCAGTTACTATTGATATTGATTCATGTACCGTTAAGACCGACGTTCTTCATTAACGGATTAAAGTTAAGTATTCCACCAGCTACGTCCTTTTTTCTAAATTCTAATTTCCTTGTCCTGTTCCAGACCTCACGCCAGCCTGCGTGAGCTAAAACGCGTGCCTTTCGGCCTCCTCTAGTAACCCGGTGTTGGCTCTCATGCCAACCAAAACAGTTAACACCATCTATTGACAAAATTTAGTGAATTTTTATTTGAAGCTTACAGCCCCGAATGATTTCACAGCTGTCAAAATACTTTGAAAGTAATGACGACGAAGGTAAAGTGCGAGAAAGTAGGGCTCATACGAAGGCATATAGACAGTCTTTTTCCCTCAGTGTATTTGCGAGTGGAAGATGCAAGGAAATAACTGGTAGTGGTACAGGGTAACCTCCGCCACGCACCATACAGTGGTTTGCGGGGTATCTATATAGATGGAGACATAGATTTTTCATGCTACATCTTAATGTCTGACTGTTCACTAAAGTGATATGCTGATGACACTTTTACCATTGTATAATTTCCTTCTGTTGGATATGAGACTTTAAATTATATCAGTGCATTGCTAAAGACTGTTCCTATAGGCACTATGACAATTAAAACGTTATCTTAAGTAACGTAAGAAACCTTTATCACGACTGCATTAACCAGTTGGTCAGTTGAATTAGGTACGTTATAATAATCGGACTTCTTTTCTGTAGTGCGTAAGTAAGACGTTTCAGCTACAAGAACCAAAAAATTCTTACAAAATCTGCCACGCCGCCGGTGTCGACATTCTTGTCACCTTGAATTTATAGAAACGACAATAAGAAATGAACCAGTCGGTAGTAAGATGAGAGTATGCGTGACTTGTGGCTACTGATCACCTGCAGCCTATGAATCACACTTTGCAGTCATGATTAGGGCCGCAAATCAAAAGCACAGCCTCAGCATGAATAAATCTTCCCAACAAACGGCGCATCGAAATTTGCAGGGCATTAGGCAAAGGTGACTTATACAAAGCCGCGCGCAGTGGCCGCGTGGATTGAGGTGCCATGTCACGGATTGCGCGGCCGCTCCTGCCGGAGGTTTGAGTCTTCCCTCGGGCATGGGTGTAGGTATTGCTCCTAGCATAAGTTAGTTTATATTAATTTAAGTAGTGTGTAAGTCTAGGGACTGATGACCTCAGCAGTTTGGTCCCTCAGGGACTCACACACGTTTGAAATTATACAAAGTCTCCTTTAATTTACGTCTATGGTCACAATCTTATTGTTTAACAGATTACCGGTTTCGGTTTTTCATGACCATCATCAGATCTGTTTCATACGATGTCGCAGCTTGCTATACAAAGTCCTTAGGTATTGACCTCTTGCATTCGACCGTTCATAGATAATTGCTTGTATCAAGGACTGTCAAAGTCATTTCCGCTGAAAAAAGTGACGCATAAGGCTTTATTACAAACAACCCGCCCACAAACTTTTAACAGGATTTTCTCCATTATTTTCTTATACGGTGCAAAAGAACGGTCAGAAAGATGATGAAATGTCGATAAGAAGAAATATCATTTATGTACCATCACGTTAGTGAGTGTTCAAATAAACGAAAGTGATTGTTGAATTACTTGTTGCTAAGTTCTGACTGAATAACGTCCTTATTCTGCACATGTTAGTTTGTGTGAAGGCCACAATGATCTCCAACAACCGATGCCTACATGCAGCGGTTGGCACCACAAATGGTTCTGAAATCCATAACGAATTCTTGTGGAGATAGGCATGAATGACGATATCATATTGAAAGTGTCACGTTCTGTACGATGAACTAAGGATGATAAGTTAAACTACAACCCATGTCAATGATCAACTTTAACTTTAATTCATAATGTTTGTTTATCTATTGAAAAGAGAATATATGTTAACAAATGATGCTGCAAGCGCATGACTTACTTATACAAAAATATGTATCAATCGGATGGTTTCAATTTATCTTAAATATAAATTGGGAAGGCATTAATTGATATTTATGTAATGATTAGGAAGAACTGAACCATTGAACAATAACAACCTTGTATATAAAAAATGCCTAAACTTGGGATTTTGGAATGCAAACTGAAATTGAGTTGATTTCGCCTCCCTATAAGAAGTGAAGAAAACTTGTGATCAACATTTTCTGGAGGACGATAGTACACGCTGGTGTGATGCAAATCCACTGGTGTCAAAATTAAAGCAATAAACAGAAATTTTGAAACGTTACACTTATTTTGCCAGAAAACGGTACAAACAGGTGATAGTATAGTAGAAACAATGTAAAGAATACAGAACTCTTCTGCAACATGCATAACGGTAGACATAAATTTTCTTCGTTTTTCTCCAACAACGGATTTTCACACACATTCTGACAACTGGTAAAAGTGTTCAGTATGGTGCGTGACTACCTCTGGCACCAATACACGCCTGACAACGTCGGGACATGCTGTGAAAGATGTCATCAATCTCATGTTAAGACAATATCACCCCTTCTTCCTGCAGAGCGACTCACAAGTCTTGGAGAGTAGTTGGTGGAGGCTGACGTCATGCAACCCGTCCCTCTAGTGCATATCATAATTCTCTATGGGATTCAAATCAGGAGAGCGGGCAGACCATGCCGTGCGTGCAGTACGTTCCGTTTCCAACACCACAAAATCTCAACAACCTGTGTTCTATGACGTCGAGCTTTATCGTCCATCAATACGAAGTCTGGGCCCACAGGAACTCGCACCAACCGCTCATAAGGTCCAGGATCTCCTCACGGGAACTAATAGAAGTTAAATGTTGTTCATTGTCCCCTATAAATTCAAAAGAGGTGGTCGGTTGATCAACATAATCCATGCCCGCACCATTAGGGATCTTCCTCGGTATCGGTCTCTTCCCACAATATTTAGGTCCCGAAATCGTGTTCCATGTACCCTCCACATCCGAATCCGTTGCTAATCACCCTCAAGACCAAATCGAGTCTCATCTGTGAAAAGAACATAGGCCTACCGTTTGACCGTCCAGGTGGTATGTTGACGGCTCCACTCTAGACGTTCGCTTCTGTGAAGCCACCCCAAAGGTAAACATAAAGCAGGTCTGTAACAATGAAGGTCACTCTGTTGAAGCCTTCCATACAGCGTGTGCCACGATACTAAATGTCAACGGGATACTGCGAGGTCGGATGGCAGTTTCAGTGGAGTACTAAGGCAGTACCGTCTTGCTCTTATAGCCAAATAATGGTCCACTATAGGTAATGTCGAACGTGCTCGGCACTGTCCTGCTCTGGGGGATAGTGTTTCGGTCCCTACAAACTGTCACCTCATCCGAGAAACAACAGAACGATTCACATTAAGACATCGGTCCACATCATTTTACTGCTGTCTTGCTTCCATTCTCTCTATGGCCCTCCATAGCAGAGGATCTGTGGGCATTTCTCTGGGTCATACTGCACCGTCTGTGCCTTTGTACGCAACGATTGTGTGTGTGGGACTATCCTACAAACACTACCCCGCTCGATAGGTCGCCTGAAGTCAATGTTTGTGTTGTTATCGGTTGATCGGAATGCCATCCGCCATGCAGAACAAGATCTTAACGACATCTATTGACTGTTTGTGTGAGTATATCGTGAATTAGACACAAGTTGGAGACATAGCAGTTTGTTGCTTTAATTTTGGACGCCAGCGTATATGAAGATGTGTTGCACTTATCGTAATTTTTCAGAGGGCAGAAATGTCGACAAAACCGCTGTTGTGCCATTCCAGAGAGGAGTTCACAAAACTAAAAAACTTAAGAAAAATATGAATGTAAGGAATTACTGTGCTTCACACCCATAATTTTTTACCTTGTAAACAAGAAAAACACTACAGCATAGCGAAAAAAGTCTAAAAACCGAAATATTTCAGTGTGCTGTAAAACATTATAAAAACCTCACAGGTGCCTTACAAAGAGAGGAGTGTGAAATAATTTTTCAATAACTATATATTTATCCCAGCACCTCCACATTCCATACAGGTTATTTCAATGTACGAGATGGTCTGGTGCTAATAAATTGTGTCCTGATAAGTAGAGACTTATTGATGTGGTTACAGTAAAGAACGGTATTGCGGAATATTTCAGCTCTTGTGCTCAGCGAGTAATTTCAGAGACTTAGTCGGGCAGGACAGTGGGGTGTACGGGCTAAATTAGAATGATGGGTTTCGAAGCGAAATTCACAAAGGTATTCACGTACCACTCCATTATGCCCCATAAATCCTCGATGGGATTCTTGCTCGGCTATCCGTGTGGCCATTCAGTCGAATTTTCTAGAATGTTCTTCAAACCAATCTCAAACAACTGTGGCCCGGTGACATGGGGAAGAGTGATCCCTAAAAATTCCTTCGTGGTTTGGGAATATGAAGCCCACGTATTACTGCAAATCTTTTCCACGTAGCTGAACATAACTATACCTAGCCAATGATCGTTTCCGTTAGATCAGAGGGCCTAGTCAATTCCATATAAACACACTCCGGCCTGTGCCACACTCGATCCCTACCATAAGTTCGTACCAAATGAAATCCGTACTCATCTGTCCAGGCCATGGTTCTGCGGTCGTATAGGGACTAACCGGAAAGGTCATGAGCCCAGGAGAGGTGATACAACCGATGTCGTGATGTTAGCAAAGGCACTCGTGTTGGTGAACTGCTACCAGAGTGCAGCACCTCCAGATTTCGACGCACTGTCCTATGGACAGAATAAGCTCATTCTCCTCTGACGGGTAAGGTGAACACATTGCCGAGTGAGGCCCACTGGCCGACTGGCCAGCGCTACGTCGATATGCTATGTCAGCCCTACAGGTGAGAGACGCATTGAACTCAACAATTTTCATGCAGGATGGGACGCCACCGCATATCGCTCGTGAAGTTCACGTGCTTCTCCGAAACACATTTGGAAACGACTGAATTTTCAGCCGATCGTTTCAAAATGATTGGCAGGGACGATCACCTAATCTCGCTCCTTGTGATTTCTGGTTGTGGGACTAACTGAGGAACAGGGCTTACCACGGGAACATTCACACATATGGTGATCTAAAGCGCAGCGTAAGAGAGGTAGCCAGCATGCCTATAGACAAGCTTCGTTCTGCTGTGGAGAATACAATCCTGCGTTTTCATACTCTTCTGGAAACTGATGGGCGCTGTATTGAGTCCCTTTTGTAGTAGTAAAGGTACCAGTGTGTAATGCTATTATGTACCGTAAGAGCACATTAAAAATGTTTCAGAGTGTTTCAATTGCACTGATTCTGCATTATTTCTCTTCCCCATGTCCTTGACATTAATGCTACGAAGTTTCGTACTCGTATGGTGATTATTTTTTAGTTTTATAATGTGTTAAGTAGGGAAAGTTTAACTAAAACCACCCAGTATCTCCTGGACGGAGCTAAGGGTTTAAAAGAAGACTTATCTGGCATCTTAAAAGGTATTTAAATCAAAACATCTTCACGTGCTTTTGTTTACTTGTTAGTGCTAGTACCCAAGTCAGGTAATATATAGCATCGTGTCAAGTATAGTAACATGTTACTTGGTGTTATCCGCCTCCAAGGAACAAACAGACCCCAGAAATTTTGTCCACCAAGAAAAACTCTTTAAGCTATTACCTGTATGCTCATCACCTGTATGATATTATACACTGATAAGGAGATACATTATGACCACTGCCCAGAGCGAAGCTGGATGTACGTGACGTGGTAAGAAAAGTATGCAAGCGGAGGAGACATGCACGGGGGATTACTCTGGTACAGATAGAGGCTGCAAATAGGGAAATCTATTCAGATAAGCCACTTAGAGAAAGGGCAGATAATTAGTACGCAGAGCCCCTGAATGGTTATCTCGAGCCGCGCGGTTTCAGGCGCCATGTCACAGAATGCGCGGCCCCTCCCACCGGAGGTTCGAGTCCTCCCTCGGGCATGGGCTAGTGTCTTGTTGTTAGCGTATATTAGCTTACGTAGTGTGTAAGTCTATGGACCGATGAGCTCAACGGTTTTGTGCCTTAGAAATTCACATACGTTTGAACATTTTTGTTTACCTCGAAAACGGCGAAGATGATCGAATGGACACGTGCTACCATCGTGAGCATCTATAGAAAGAGGTAGACGGACAGTGAAACTACCGCTGGGTCTTAAGAGTTTGGACGTTCACGACGCTTGACAAATCGTGGTGTTCGGAGGCTTGCTTGCACTGTAAAGTAGGATAGATGGTGATCGGTGGCAAGTCTACCAAAACAGCTCAGTGCTAGTTCACGCAAAAGAATTTCGGAGCACGACATTCATCGTACATTGTTGAACATAAAGGTCCGCAGCAGACCACCCTACTTGTTCACACGTTGGCCCAACATCATAAATTTCGATTTCAATGAGCACGGGACGATAGCGATTTGATCGTCGATAAATACATTACTGGGAATTAAAATTGATACCCACGAAGATGACGTGCTACAGACGCGAAATTTAACCGACAGGAAGAAGATGCTGCGATATGCATATGATTAGCTTTTCAGAACATCCACACAAGGATGGCGCCAGTGGCGCCAACTACAACGTGCTGAAAGTTTCCAACCGATTTCTCATACACAAACAGCAGTTGACCGGGGTTGCCTGGTGAACCGTTGTTCTGATGCCTCGTGTATGGAGGAGAAATGCGTACAGTCGCATTTTCAACTTTGATAAAGGTCGGATTGTAGACTATCGCGATTGCGTTTTACCGTATCGCGACATTGCTGCTCGCATTGGTCGAGATCCAATGACTGATAGCAGAATATCGAATCGGTGGGTTCAGGAGGGTAATACGGATCGCCGTGCTGGATCCCAACGGCCTCGTATTACTAGCAGTCGAGATGACAGGCATCTTATCCGCATGGCTTTAACGGATCGTGCAGGCACGTCTCGATCCCTGAGTCAACATATGGGGACGTTTGCAAGGCAACAACCATCTGCACGAACAGTTCGACGACGTTTGCAGCAGCATGGACTATCAGCTCTGAGACCATGGCTGAGGTTACCCTTGACGCTGCATCACTGAGAGGAGATCCTGCGATGGTGTACTCAACGGCGAACCTGGGTGCACGAATGGCAAAACTCATTTTTTCGGTTGAATCCAGGTTCTGTTTACAGCATAATGATGGTCGCATCCGTGTTTGGCGACATCGCGGTGAACGCACATTGGTAGCGTGTATTCGTCATCGCCATGCTGGCGTATCACTCTGCGTGATGGTATGGGGTGCCATTGGTTACACGTCTCGGTCACTTCTTGTTCGCATTGACGGCACTTTGAACAGTAAACGTTACATTTCATATGTTTTACGACCCGTGGCTCTGTCCTTCATTCGATCCCTGCCACACACTACATTTCATTTGGATAATGCACGACCGCATGTTGCAGGTCCTGTTCGGGCCTTTCTGAATACAGAAAATGTTCGACTGCTGCCCTGGCCGGCACATTCTCCAGATATCTCACCAACTGAAAACGTCTGGTCAATGGTGGCCGAGCAACTGGCTCGTCACAATACGCCAGTCATTACTCTTGATGAACTATGGTATCATGTTGAACCTGCATGGGCAGCTGTACCTGTACACGCCATCCAAGCTCTGTTTGATTCAATGCCCAGGCGTATCAAGGCCGTTATTATGGCCAGATTTGGTTGTTCTGGGTGCTGATTTCTCAGGATCTATTCACCCAAATTGCGTGAAAATGTAATCACATGTGTCCGCATCTCGTGGTCGTGCGGTAGCGTTCTCGCTTCCCACGCCCGGGTTCCCGGGTTCGATTCCCGGTGGGGTCAGGGATTTTCTCTGCCTCGTGATGACTGGATGTTGTGTGCTGTCCTTAGGTTAGTTAGGTTTAAGTAGTTCTAAGTTCTAGGGGACTGATGACCATAGATGTTAAGTCCCATAGTGCTCAGAGCCATTTGAACCATTTTTTGTAATCACATGTCAGTTCTAGTGTAATATATTTGTCCAATGAATACCCGTTTATCATCTGCATTTCTTCTTGGTGTAGCAATTTTGATGGCCAGTAGTGTAGAAACGCGTCAGCTCTTTGGGTTAATCACATTTATGCTACACTAGGTCGACGGTCGTCATCACAGCGCCATCATCGAGGTGAAAGATGGCTCGATACATGCAAAATGCCAGTCGCAGCTTGGTAGGAGGAGTGTTATGCTATGGAAGACATTCTCGTGCGCTAGCATGCGACTTGTAATAGTAATCGAAGACACGCTGACAGTTTCGAGCCACCTGCATTGCTTCATGCTTGATGTATTCCCGGACGGCCACCTCACCTTTCAGCACGATAATTTTCCGTGTCTCGATGACAGAACCGTCTAAAGTGGTTTGAGGAGCCTTGTAGTGAACTCACGTTGACGTTTCGGCGCCCAAATTCGCAATCACCGCGTGCGCTTATAAGCGGCCCGTTACTTACGGATATTACATGACCTATGGTCAGGCATCTAATGCCTACTTACCTCTACAGACATAGAAACGAAGGTTCTGATCCATGATACGCATATTCAGTGATGTATTTGGTTCAGAAGTCTGACGAACAGTATATTAAGCAGATGGTTCAAAATATTCAATTGTGTTTAAATTCCTAAGGGACCAAACTGCTGAGGCCATCGGTCCCTAGACTTAAATACTACTTCAACCAGCTTATGCTAAGATCAACACACACACCCATGCCAGTGGGAGGACTCGAAGCTCCGGCGTAAGGGGCCAACACCTTGCAGCTATGAGAGCTCTCTGCATTGGGGAAGTAGGATAATTCGTAAACAAGTACGAATATCTCAAGGCTTTTTATTTAAATGTCTTTGAATCTTCCAGATTAGCCGAAAGGCCTATTCCCTTCTTTTACATCCCTAACTCTGTCCAGGGCTAATTTCCTGTGGTGGAAGCATTTTCCATTTTGATTTCCAACATTTACTCGGCAATAACCTTGACATCATACCGCCTTAACCTGGCACCGCTGTAGATTTTTGTTGATTCGGGCGAATATTGTCCCTACATAGGTTTCCTTTACTGTCTTTCTAACATGTAGCTTCAGTTGTGGCAATGGGTAAAACTTCGGCAAAACTAAAAGTTGACCATTAATTACATGCATTTTTCTAGCTACTAACAACATTTCAACCAATTCTCGCAATTCTGAACAAAAAACATCGTGTTCTTTGCACATAAAATCTGAATGAAGAAAGATTTTTGAAAGTGTGTTTAGAATTTTATCGTAAAAATACATTTTTAATTTCTTTCAATCTGTTTAAACCGTGTCCCTACATTCAGTTCACGTTAGAATGAATTTTACGTGCTGTATTTAACTCGACATTACACAATCATATCTCAACAGCCGACATTTAATCCGATTCGTACAAGTTTGGGGTGTAGAAGTGATGCGCTCCAAAACTATCCAGGCTAAGATACTTTCTGCACATAATTTCACTTGAAATACGAACGGTTCATATGCAAATAATTCCACCAGCTGAGAATTTCAGCCAAATGATCAACTTTTGCAAAAGGAATTCATCGATTCGACCATATTTGCCTGGATGTTAGCTGCTCTTTGTCATTCAAACCTTTCTTAATGTACTGTAACATAGGTACTGAAAGACAGATGTTCCTCTGGCCAATCAAATGACCGCAGGTCCGGGCTACATCAAAAAATTTTCACAGCACTTTCTTAGCTCAAATAGGAACCGAGTAACTAGAACACCCACCAGACCTTGATTCTGCGCGCGGTGTACTTAGACATATATTTTACAGCTCCACAGCGCTGTAAAGATGAAAGGTACTCAGAAGGTGCATTCTATTTCAAAGTTAATCACGTAAATGTTAATAGTTAGTACAGAAAAACGAAAAAAATAGAGGGGCAAAGAGACAGATAAAAAAAATATTTCAAATGGCTCTGAGCACTATGGGACTTAACTTTTGAGGTCATCAGTCCCCTAGGACTTAGAACTACTTAAACCTAACTAACCTAAGGACATCACACACATCCATTCCCGAGGCTGGATTCGAACCTGCGACCGTAGCGGTCACGCGGTTCCAGACTGTAGCATCTAGAGTCGCTCGGCCATCCCGGCCGGCAAGAGACGGATATGTCGTCCATAGTTTACTTAAGTAAATGCATGTTTGAACATAAATAATTTAGAATCTGGAAAAATTGTGGCATGAACACTATCGCAGTTCAACTTAACCATTCACTTAACGGCCACGCGGGATTAGCCGAACGGTCTTAGGCGCTGCAATCATGGACTTTCCGGCTGATCCCGGCGGAGGTTCGAGTCCTCCCTCGGGCATGGTGTGTGTGTTTTTGTCCTTAGGACAATTTAGGTTAAGTAGTGTGCAAGCTTAGGGACTGATGACCTTAGCAGTTAAGTCCGATAAGGTTTCACACACATATGAATATCTGAACATTCACTGAACCATTCACTGCACTCGTGTGTACTATGCATTGTATAGAACCTGACCGGAACTTCGCGCATCACATGCAACTGAAGTTTTACGGAGTCGTGCAGCATATTTGGATATGTTTACAAACACGCCGTCCCCATGTAGCCCGCAACAGACCGACCAGAACGCAGCACAAAATTAAAATTATAACTTAATACCTTAAACTGCTGACGGGGGTAGATATATATCAACGGGGACAGGTCAAAATGTGTGCTACGACCGGGACTCGAACCAGGGGTCTCCTGCTTACAAGGCAGATGCTGTATCCATCTGAGCCACCGAGGGCCCAGAGGATAGTGCGACTACAGGTACTATCTCGTGCACGCCTCCTGCGACGTGTCCGAAAGAACAGATACTATATCCATATACGTATATAGTTATGGCAAATTGGCCATGACGTTATTCTTCTTTGTGGATGCACACATATTACCCAAAGTCTTACGGGACTTGTTGAGAATGTCTTCCACGAGTAATGAGTGTGTTGGGTGGGAACACTACGAATGTAGTGTGTGGACATATAAGGTGAGAATGTGGGTCTCGCGGGAGGCGTGCCTGAGATAGGCCCAGCAGTTCAAAAATGGCTCTGAGCACTATGGGACTCAACTGCTGAGGTCATTAGTCCCCTAGAACTTAGAACTAGTTAAACCTAACCAACCTAAGGACATCACAAACATCCATGCCCGAGGCAGGATTCGAACCTGCGACCGTAGCGGTCTTGCGGTTCCAGACTGCAGCGCCTTTAACCGCACGGCCACTTCGGCCGGCGGCCCAGCAGTTGCACTATTCTCTGTGCCCTTGGTGGCTCAGATGGATTGAGCGTCTGCCATTTAAGCAGGAGATCCCGGGCTCGAATCCCTGTCGGGGCACACATTTTCACCTGTCCCCGTTGATATATATTAAGGTCTGACAGCAGCTGAAGGTATTAATCTATAATTCCTATTTCGTTAGAATCGGCTGCATGTCATCAATGGTCATGTCTGAAAGAACAGACATCATATCCATATAAGTATACAGAACGCAGCACGTTCCACAGAATCGTGATTAGCAGAGCCGCATAGCGGAAAGCACGTCAACCCATTACGTTAAAAAAAGCCGGATCGCTCCCAAAAGGCCAAGAGGCACGTACTTCAACAGGATTTGGCGTCACACCTCAGTACGTGAGTAATACATACAAAACAGACATGAAGGATCACATATTAATAAAACGACCACTGCACACTCTGTCAAATATGTGCATAGTAATCACCCACAACATAGCCTGAAACTGTTCAAAGACGGCAGTTTTTACACACTGTCACGGGGGCGTTGGGGTTCTCAATCAGTCTGTTGTCCATATTCTATCGTAGTAATAGACAATGAATTTGCAGGAATTTTGTGCATGGTTGCACGTTCAGTCCGTGAATAGTTACAATTGAAAGATAAAGAGCCCTCGGGAACTCTTATTAACAAGTTAACCTGGTTTCAACAGTGCTGGGAGTGTCTTCCTCAGAATTTAAATCAAAGAATGGTCTATATTCTACAACATGGTCACAGAATTATGACGAAAACCGTATGATAGGGTACAAGTACGGAATCATCGTGAACGACTGGCGGTACTTGTATGTCACTCATAAAGCCCGATTTGCAACCTGCACCACGCAAGTAACGAGCAGCTCTTAGTGGCTCGACATCACAGTATTTTTTATCTTAAATATCTTTGTGACTAATGCCCTTTTGACATTTTTATTATTTTATGAATAACATATAAGTACTACCAGTCGTTCAGATGGTGCACAAATTAAAAGAGAAACAAAAAAACAGCTTTTTCGTATTCACACAACAAACATGGAAAGTGGTACAGACATATATGCACTTTATTATCAGAAAACTAACTGGGAATCACTGTAATTGAGTACTTTTGTAATTTCTCTTGTATTACTGCAGAGCTAGTAACAGAAATGGCTCTACCATGCAGCTGTAGATGTTGCAGTAAAATACCAGTAACTTTGTCTACAAACAATATGATCCTGTTGGTATGTGGAGAAATTAATAATGATTTTGTGAGGGCTAGTGCTGACTGCGGGAATCACCTGTTATTGATCTTCAGTTTTGGCTCATTCCCATAGTAATGTTCCGTGGAGTACAGAAAGAAAAAGTGCAACAACCCTGTGGCACAGCTTTTTTTTTTAGTATTACTATTAGTAGCTGCAGTTGCAGTAGTAGTAGTAGTAGTAGTAGTAGTGGTGCTGTGGTAAAATATACCATTCTTAATAGGTGGTACTTCATTACAAATTTCAGAACAACATTAACACAAGTAGTGGTCACTGTGGCTTCAACAATGTGCTCAGAAGTAAAATTATTATAACAATACTTTCAAAGGAAATACTCTATCATACGTTTTTAGAGATAATTCCGTGACCATGTTATAGAATATAGACCATTCTTTGATTTAAATTCTGAGGAAGACACTCCTAGCACTGTTGAAACCAGATTAATTTGTTAAAAATAGTGACCGAGGGTTGTTTATCTTTCATCTGCAGGAATGTTTACGAAGTCATTCTAAGTAACTATCTCACGTAGTAAGCATGAAATTTAATCCTCTTCTTTTTCCAGTCCCTTTTTATCTTCTTTCCGCAATTCAGTGTTCTATCTTAATTTATTCTCCAATACAGCTGTGACATTCCGATCGTGATTCTTGGCATTCCCGGAGTGGCTTGATCCATTACGTACGTCGTTCTGCCGATCCCTGGCTTAACATTGACCTGATAATGCTCTGTCTATGTCTAAAACAAACAAAGAAATGCCGTCTGGAACAGGACTTAAAGGCGCAACGGTACCGATCAGCGACCGTGTCATCCTCAGCTCTTAGGCGCTACCGGACGTGGATACGGAGGAGCATAAGGTCAGCACACCGCCGATGTCAGTTACCTTTCGAACTTCGCAGATGCAAGTTTTTAAGCCACCCTTTCTGCCAATATAAGGGCCAACATGCAAGTTTTGTCCACAACTAACGCTCTTATATACCTCCATAAAGTAGAGTAGCTGTTATCATTGTAGCTTACTTTCATCAACAAGTCGAAATCCTCTTTTATCAAACTTCGTTTAACATCAGTATTCATGTATATTTGGTCGAGACTTTAATTTTGAGACCAGAAGAATGTTTCCGTATATAAGAAATCAGTTTGAGGAATTCTCATCACATGACTTTGGCGTGATAAAAATGATGTCATGGATAATTGTATTCGGTTCATTCGTCTCATGAAATTCTCCTTTGAGCTTGAACACTAACCAAACCGGATTCTTTCTCTTCGCCGTGTTACTGACTCCCTGAGTATGATTGGAATTTTCGTTATTCACGGAACCTGTAACTTCGCTTTTCCAAGTTGTTCTCAGCTCCTGATGACGGTAATCAGTTATTTTGTTCATTTCTTCATAATTATCATCCAATACTTTGTTCAGTTCTCGACAATGATCTTTAATTTTTTGTTTAATTGAGGATAATTTGATTTCAATTCAAGGTTGCGCTCATATTGTTAAAATATTTTATTGTCACATCCTGCCTTCCTACATTATTAACATGACTTTAGCTATTTCTGCCTCTTGCTATCTTTTCAGTTGTCTCCACAATTTGATTTCTCCCAACTAGCAACGCTACTTTATTAAATTAAATAATACTATACCGATCAATAGTGTTCTCCACATCAGTTACAAATGGTTCAAATGGCTCTGAGCACTATGGGACTCAACTGCTGAGGTCATTAGTCCCCTAGAACTTAGAACTAGTTAAACCTAACTAACCTAAGGACATCACAAACATCCATGCCCGAGGCAGGATTCGAACCTGCGACCGTAGCGGTCTTGCGGTTCCAGACTGCAGCGCCTTTAACCGCACGGCCACTTCGGCCGGCTCATCAGTTACAGCACGATTCTCGCTTTCCCTAGTTGTTGTTGTATAAACACGCACACTGCACAGCAAATATGGAATCAAAATATCAGTTTATTACATTTCCTGTCCAGTTTTTTCCGAAATATCGAGGGGCCACTGACAGTATCAAATAACTCACCACACATCGATGGTTGCGATACGGTTGCAGGATACAACGTCCTGGTCACCTATCTCCACATGTAAAGTGATGTTCAGTATATTATGGAACTGCTACACTTCTCGTCTTCGCTACAAAATGTGCAATAGCTTGCTTTATTTTGCTAGTAATTTTAGGAAGTTAACTGTAGTGGATTCAGTTGATTTAATATGAAAGGCAGATTGCAGACTATGTTTGTTAACTCCAGCTGTTACACGTTTCAAATTACTTGAGCTACACACAGTTTTATCATGGTCCCTCTTGCAACAGTAAAACAATAATCGCTTCGCGCTAAACTATGAAGACCGTAATAAAGTAGTGCGAATATACACTGAAGAGCCAAGGAAACTAATACACCTGCCTAATATAGTGTAAGGCCCACGCGATCAAGCAACAGTGCCGCAACACGACCTGGCATTGTCTCGATTAATGTCTAAAGCAGTGCTGGAGGGAACTGACACCATGGATCCTGCAGGGCTGTCCATAGATTCTTAAGAGAACGAGGGGATGGAAATCTCTTCTGCACAGCACGTTCCTCAATAATGTTCAATTCTGAGGAGTTTGGTTCTAACGGAAGTGCTTAAACTCAGAAGAGATTTCCTGGAGCCACTCTGTAGCCATTCTGGATGAGTGGGGTGTTGCATTTCCTGCTGAAATTTGCTCATGTCCGTCGGAATGCACAATGTACATGAATCAATGGAGGTGATCAGACGGGATGCTTACGTACATGTCACCCGTCAGAGTCATATCTGGAAGTATCCGGGGTCTCATATCACTCCAACTGTACACGCCACACACCATTACAGAGTCTCCGGCAGATGGACCAAGCTCCTGCCGACATGGAGGATCCATGGATTCTTGAGTTTGTCTTCATATCCGTACATGTCCGTCCACTCGATACAATCTGAAAGGAGACTCGTCCGACCAGACAACACGTTTCCAGTCATGAACAGTAAAATGTCTTTGTGTACGGGCCTATGCGAGGAATAAAGCTTTGCATCGTGCAGTCACCAAGGGTACACGAGTCGGCCTTCGCTCAGGAAGCCCATATCGATTATGTTTCGTTGCATTGTTCGCACTCTGACACTTGTTGATTGCCCAGTATTGAAATCAGCAGCAATTTGCGAAAGGGCTGCACTTCTGTCATGTTGAACAATTCTCTTCAGTCGTCGTTGACACCTGCCAGGATATTTTGCCGACCGGAGTGATGTCGGAGATCTGATGTTTTACCGGATTCCTGATATCCAAAGCAAATGATTGAGAAATCGTCGTATGGGAAAATCGCCACTCCATCGCTACCCCAGAGATGTTGTGTTCCATTGCTCGTGCGTCGACTAGAACTCCACGTTTAAACTCACTTAAATCTTCGTAGTCTGCTATTGTAGCAGCAGTAACCGATCAAACAATTACCTCAGACAATTGTTGTCTCATATAGCCGTTGCCAACCGCAACGACATATTCGGCCTGTTTACGTGTCTCTGTATTTGAATAAGTTTGCCTATGCCGGGTTTCTTTGGCTCTTCATTGTATGTAGCGAATACAGTAGGGAGAGCGATTGGCCAGTGATAGCGCCTGTCTCCAGGTATCAAAGCACTGCTACTAATGGCTTTAGTAACATGGTAATTCAGTTAGAAAAGTTGGCCAGAATATATTACTCAAACATAACTGTCACTCACGAGCACGGTTAGAGAGCACTACCGACCATTACCGATTAAGTACGGCGATAGCACGCATGACCTGAGTACCAGAATTCAGAAAGCATTGCCAGTAGGCAAAATTTTCTCACAAAATGATAGACATTGCTAAGTCAGAGGCTGGTGCACTAATATAAGACGTACTCGGCTCTGATGCTAAGCTTTCAACTTACAAGAAGTGTAAAGAATACAACACATTGTGAGTTAACTAGCATTTCACTCTCATTTCAATATATGGCCGAAAGAGTCAGCATTCAGGAGTTGTGAAACAAACCCGATCGTCCAGGTCCGTGCATAAATTCGCCACGAGATGGAGAAATTCACAGGCGTCTATTGTGCTGCAGTGTGCGAGTGAGACAGACGAGAACCTGTCATAGGGAAACCCAGTAGAAGCCGTTTGCATCCGAGCAAACGTAGCAGTTGTCACCGTGACACTTCAATGAATCATTGGATAATACAATATTTGTTGTAAAGTTTAGTGTATACTATTAACTTTTGTTCTTTATTTATCAGAACACACTTTGGTGCAAGGCTACTGGCCGTGACATTCAAAGTTAAGAAGGAAACTGTACTGTTTTTATGTAAAAGAATGTAACAATGGATATTATTGCCAATTTATTTAGAACGTGAAAGTGGTCAAGCTTCGATTATTTAAACATGTTAAAATGCAAAATAATGTAGAATAAGCTGTAGCCCGTCAGATGAACGTCTTCAGGAAAGGGAACTGCCCTAGTCAGTTGAGCGAGAACATTCGGTGCGCGGGAAACGCGGCCAGGGATGGGAAAGAGGAACAGTGCTGATGCATACGCGAAAGCGGACAGTTCGGCTGGAGATACCAAAGGGACAGTTCAGACTGCGACGTGAAAGCGGACAGTCGGTATTTCGACAGCTAGGAAATGAAACGACTTAGAAAGTGTAGAGTTGTGTGGTATAGCGGGACTTTGTCTCTGAGCGGTGCGCAGCCGCGCGGCTGGTGTGAACTCTAACTTTTCGCGTAGATGTATTTCGCGATGAGATTGTGAGTGATCGAACTGTGTCAAATAGATATGCGCTCCAGTGTAACAGTAACTCTAAATATGACCACTTTCGCAATTAGTTTGCTTTCTGAATAAAACATTATTCTAACAATATTACTACAGTGTGGACTACACCATTTATGGGTCATTAATTTAGTTCCCGTTATTATTATTACTGTTATTACATTTTATGTTAACTTTGTATTTCGCAAACTTGCCGTCAGCCAGATACTTTAACCAAAGGGTCACAATTGTCTGATTTATGGCGTGTAATGCGACACGTGCTGTTCAGTCCCTAGACGAGTTTGACCAAGACATTTGGTCGAAGAGGAACCGCATGTGAGCCCGACCATCTTAGGGATATTAGATTGCAATTGGGGACTCGTCCGGGATAGGAAATTCAAAAGTGTTAGTTGAGGGATAGGAATCCGGCAAAGCGTTCGAACAGGATTCGATTTTGGAAAGTGTTACTTGCGGAATTTAGAATTCCATTTCAATTCTGCAAAGTGTATACAAAAGTATTACCTGAACTTCGATAGGCAGGACCTCCCGCAAAAGTTAAATGGTCGATTCAGCACTAAATATTAGTTTTCTTTAATAGTTCCTAAATTACAATTGTAATTTCCAAAGTTAATGACATTTTGTGAACTAGGTCCCAGGTCTGTGGCAGTTTAGGCAGTCTGCGTGGAGGCTCTGAGCTAGCCAGCAGCGCCATCTTCAACGGTGATTCATCCCGCAGCGGAGGTTGCAGATCTACAATAGAGGCTACTTGTTCTTCAGTTTCGGCTACAGCTGCAACATCGGCAGCAATACCATGTAGAAAGATACAGCACGACAAAACTAAGTTCTGGCGCTGATAGCGAGATTAGGTATGATTCTGTAGTTCAATCGCCACAATAGTCGCCTCTAATATTAAGGAGTCAGAGAGTTTGTATAGGTCCGAAAACACTAGCAAGCCGCTTAACCCCAACCGGACTGGGAGAGCGTGATCGGTGGTGAATTTAGTAGATCAAATAC
Organism: Schistocerca nitens; assembly: GCF_023898315.1. Classification (NCBI taxonomy): domain Eukaryota; kingdom Metazoa; phylum Arthropoda; class Insecta; order Orthoptera; family Acrididae; genus Schistocerca; species Schistocerca nitens. Next base: position 162,386,431 of record NC_064617.1, on the reverse strand, counting down.
TCTGAAATCAGGCAAGAGAGATGAATCTGGGGGAGACATGATGTCGCAATTAATGCAAATGATAAAAGGATTAGGATAAAAAATTGATTCCGTGAAAACCGATATGGTTGACGTAAATTTCAAAACTGATTCGGTTCAATCCGAAAGAAAAAGTGTGAAAGAAAAAGTAGGTAAAATGGCTAGTGGAACTGAGCAATTGATAGACGGAAAATTAAATAGCATACGGAATGCAATGGGCTACATTGCTGATGAAATTGGGATATTTGATTGTATGGTAGATCAAGCGGAGATAAATTTCAGTGATAAGGTGGAGAAGTTGCTGGCAGATCAGGGAGGCTACGTAAGTAATTGTATGAGTAGGCAAGATGCCCTAATGGCTGAGACAACCGAGGCTATTAGTCACTTACCCGTTCGAATAGGTAAAGGGGAGAAAGAAGTAAATAAAGTAAAGGAAGACGTAGAATTTGGCATTAAAATTGAAAATACTGAAGTTCAAAACAAATCAATGAGAAACAAAAAGCGAATGGAATTCTTTACCTGCACGTCAGACCTCTACAATGATCAGTGTTCGATGGAAGAATACGGGATCGGTCAAATATTTTGGAGACGACGGGAAATATTACCCAGTAAATTTACTAGCAGCAAACAGTTATGGTTTTATAAGGGGAATGCCCGACGAGGCGAAGATAAAATTCGCGAAAAGACATTTGGAAGCTGAGCCGCAATCCTGAGCAATTATTCACAGTGATACGTTCACTACCTATGAAATATTTGAAAGCAGTTTCCTGAAGAAGTTGTGGAGTGAAGCGAAGCAAACGCGACGCCAAAATGAGTTTCTGAAAGTGCCAACATTTAAATTTGGGAACGGGTCGATGTGGGAATTTATTAAACGTAAATTGCAAGATTAACACATGTGAATCGTCCATTGGGAGTGCTAACTGAAATTGCGACGTTGAAAAGGTGGTTACCAGAAAATTTGCAGTGGAATCTAGTGCAAGTTCCAAGCAAGTCAATAGACGAATTTTAGGACTTTGTATATAAATTATAAACTGCAAAGTGAGCAGACAAATAGTTTTCAGAGTGTAGATCATAACTACAGTCCCAGTACTTGCTATGACAGACATCCGGGAAGTTATCAACGGAACAGATGAGGGAAACTGTAACAGGAACACATCGAATGATAAATTTCAAAGGGGTAATGGGAACGGATACTTTAGTTACAGGGACCAACACCAAGAACGTAGATTTAAGTGATTGGTACCTGATGATATGAACCAGCGTAATGGGAGATCGATAAACTAAGTTTTACCGCATACAAGTCTGGAGATGACAAAATACACTCCTGGAAATGGAAAAAAGAACACATTGACAACGGTGTGTCAGACCCACCATACTTGCTCCGGACACTGCGAGAGGGCTGTACAAGCAATGATCACACGCACGGCACAGCGGACACACCAGGAACCGCGGTGTTGGCCGTCGAATGGCGCTAGCTGCGCAAGCATTTGTGCACCGCCGCCGTCAGTGTCAGCCAGTTTGCCGTGGCATACGGAGCTCCATCGCAGTCTTTAACACTGGTAGCATGCCGCGACAGCGTGGACGTGAACCGTATGTGCAGTTGACGGACTTTGAGCGAGGGCGTATAGTGGGCATGCGGGAGGCCGGGTGGACGTACCGCCGAATTGCTCAACACGTGGGGCGTGAGGTCTCCACAGTGGTGTCGCGACAGGCGTGAATGGAGGGACGAATGGAGACGTGTCGTCTTCAGCGATGAGAGTCGCTTCTGCCTTGGTGCCAATGATGGTCGTATGCGTGTTTGGTGCCGTGCAGGTGAGCGCCACAATCAGGACTGCATACGACCGAGGCACACAGGGCCAACACCCGGCATCATGGTGTGGGGAGCGATCTCCTACACTGGCCGTACACCACTGGTGATCGTCGAGGGGACACTGAATAGTGCACGGTACATCCAAACCGTCATCGAACCCATCGTTCTACCATTCCTAGACCGGCAAGGGAACTTGCTGTTCCAACAGGACAATGCACGTCCGCGTGTATCCCGTGCCACCAAACGTGCTCTAGAAGGTGTAAGTCAACTACCCTGGCCAGCAAGATCTCCGGATCTGTCCCCCATTGAGCATGTTTGGGACTGGATGAAGCGTCGTCTCACGCGGTCTGCACGTCCAGCACGAACGCTGGTCCAGCTGAGGCGCCAGGTGGAAATGGCATGGCAAGCCGTTCCACAGTACTACATCCAGCATCTCTACGATCGTCTCCATGGGAGAATAGCAGCCTGCATTGCTGCGAAAGGTAGATATACACTGTACTAGTGCCGACATTGTGCATGCTCTGTTGCCTGTGTCTATGTACCTGTGGTTCTGTCAGTGTGATCATGTGATGTATCTGACCCCAGGAATGTGTCAATAAAGTTTCCCCTTCCTGGGACAATGAATTCACGGTGTTCTTATTTCAATTTCCAGGAGTGTAAAACGGCCGTGAATAGGACGCGAGTAAACGGGAATGTGGTAGGTGTTAATAAATCGGCAGCGTGAGAATCTTGAAGTCAAATTGGTAAGACATGAGAATCAAATAGGTAATGAGAGATACCGATTTAGTGTTAAATGGTTTGTTTTAGGAATATGAGACGAAATAGTGTGTGAATGTTAATACAATGAAAGATTCTATGTGCCAAAAGGAAGATGAGGGGGAGCTGAACTTGGTGGAGTTTAAAAAATTCTAAAGAGCTACTAAACAGCGGTGATGATTATGGTGTTATTTTGATAACGAAAGTTGTTAAGGAGGACAATAAGGGCGGTGTAGTATTAGTATTGTCAGTTGTTGATGAATTTGTGTGTGTCTCAGCGGATATTGGTGAAATATTTTTGAAGGAAGGTATTAATGACATGTTATGTGTTGAAGCTACGTAAGTTGAAGCTGCTGTTATTGATACTTCAGGGGAAGAAATCTGTGCGTATCTTTCTACTAATGGAGGTGAACCCGAAATTCGGGATGGATCTGTGGATCCTGAATGTTTATTTGAGAATGAATGTGGATCTGTATTTGTTGTGCGCTCTGCAATTAATGTGGATCAGGAGCGCGTAGGAGAGGACAAGGTATAATGCTCAGGTTTAAATCAAAACGCTGTGCAATTTAATGTTACTGTTGATTCTGAATTTACACGACCCTGAGGTTACAATTTAAGTGATGTAAAGGCAGAGGATGGTGAAACTATGAACGGTTCTTATATTGGTGATTTTTCGATGGTGGTAAATGAGGTTTTATGTAGCGAGTTAGATGATGTATCAGCGGCTGTTGAAAGTACTGTTTGTGAAGGTGTTTGTAATGACTTGGAAGTAAAACGTAACCCTTTATTTCATAATAATGATGTTGTAACTGCAAATTCGATAATTTTAAGGGAGAATACAGTGAGTTTGATTTTAATATAGAAAGTGACATGTAGACAGAATGGTATCTTAATGAGGAATGTGATTTTATTGTAACTGATGGGCAATGGTACGGTAGAACATGACTATCGTTATTGCCTCATTTGTACACTCGAGAGAAGTTTAAGCTGGCGAGAGGTCTAGAAGAAAAAGAAATGAAATTTGGGAGAAAGAAGCAATTCATGAATTATTTTGTGACAAGTACGAAATTGAGGGGTAATTAACAATGTATTATATCACGATTTATTGTAGCTTGTGTATTGTTTGGTCGCATAAGGGTTTTTCTTAACACAAGGTATGTGCAGTAATAAAGAGAGAGCTTAGATGCACATTTGAGTACTAGGAGGTCGGAAAACTCGATTATTTGGTGAACGGTATCAACTCAAAAATCAGTGCACAGTATGAGTAACAAATAGGTTTTTGGGGGTATATAGGAGTTTTATTTATGTGTATGTATGTGTTGGGCTTACGTTTTTGGATGGTTTTATGCTGTTTTGTAGTTTCCTAATTATAAGATATGGTCACGCCTATTTGAGTGAATGGAGGTCAGAGATAATTTGAAAAATGAAAATTAATAATGCTTACCAAGGGAGACAGATGAATGTTTTTCTACTTACCTGAGAATATTTTGGGGGAATAATTTGTTTGGCATTTAATTAATATGCCACAATTCATAATTTATGTTAGCTATAAGTTTCTTTAAATTTACTGCATGCTGCTTCAAGATCACTACAAACAGTTATACTATTGATCTGGCGCTTAGGTTATTTATGTTATTGTATTATGAATTTGTGTCTTATTAATTTGGGTGCTACTTCATAACACATAAGGCACGCCAACATGTTATGAAGTAGAGGTGAGTAAATTATCGAGCATTTCTCTCCCATTTAAGTAAATTGCCGAAACAGTCAGCCTTCAGTAATTGTGAAAAGAATCCTTTGTCCAGGACTGTGCGCAGATTCGCCACGAGATGGGGAAATTCTCAGGTGTCTTTCGTGCTGTAGTGTGCGAGTGATACAGAAGAGAACCTGAGTCATATGGAAACCAAGTAGAGGCCGTTTGTGGCCAAAGGCACATAGCAGTGTTAAATATGGTTGACCTAAGATCGTTCATAAAGGGAAACATTTTTGAAAAATATTTAATTCTGTAGTAATGTAAGGAATTGACCCACAGTAATATTAATCTGCCATCCTCCATAAATTTTCATGTCGATCCCAATAAAACTTGATGATCATATCTATGATAGTTTAGGATTTACTGTTAAAAGGAAATTAGTAAGATTTTTAACAAAGACCTGAATGCTAAAATCTGAGCGCTTGGGTCGATCTTAACGATCGATATTTCATATAGAAGTGCATATTTCAAACGACAAACGTTGTGCATATCAACTCTGTAACTTTGTTTGTTTAAAAGCTATAGGAAATTTAAAATATCAGTATTTTCAGTTAAGTGTCCGATTATCATTTCCCCGACACACAACACATTGAACCATGACAGCATGACACCTTATTGAGGCATTAAGTAATTGAATACTTGAGTTTGAGCCAAGACATTTCGACGAAGGGGAACCGCATGTGAGCCCGAACATCTTAGGGATGTTAGCTCGCAACATGTTTCGAGGTGGGAAGAAACAGTATTCTCAGGCTCTGTTTACTCGTCTTCTTGCAGGTGTTGTCAGAAATTAGTATCCCAGTCTCTTCAGTTATAACGCTACTCAAGAAAATATTTGTCTGTTTAATCGAAGTAGTGAGAATGAATTTCGATGTCTGTCATCCTGAGTATATTCTGATAATGCCGATTTCTCCGAATACCGTAGGTGGAATCACTTGTCAGGATATTTAAGGTGCTTATCACTGAAAAGCGCTACGTACAATCCATTTGATATAAAAATGTGCACATCCACATAGTATTTTGTATATCTCGGAATTTTTGAGCCACAAATTGTATCTCACAAGCCACCAGATTTGTTCTGAAGACTGAAACGCTGTTGTTCATATTTGAGAGTCAGTTAATCTTTCCTGTGATAGCTACAGAACGACAAAAGCACAAGTTTCTTCGTTTCCTTCTCACGGGTCTTTTGCTTAGTCTTCGTTGAAGTGGCTTGCCTGATTTGTCATTCTCCTCAAATACTTTCAACAAATGGCTCAGTTTCTTCGGTTAGTTTCCAGAAACGGCTTCCACTCGCCGTACAAAGGTCCTAAGAAGAGAACGTTTGTGCGATGGTCTGTGGTAGCTGGCAAAGTGGGGATATAAATCCGTGTGCGTGGGTTTCCAGAATATACTGTGATTAACACACTTATTTACTTGTCTCCGGAAGAGGATATCAAAAGGGAATTTAAGGCACCATCCATCTCTGCCTCTCATTTTTATCCTGACGTTGTCATGGATGTTGCTGATGTGATGTCAAAGCATTCGCAGTTTTCCACGTCACTGAGGCCAGACAACGGTTGTGACTTCACGTAGCCATTAAAGCAACTAGAACTATCAGGAGCCGTGTCTATTGCCATGTCCTGATTGTGAGCTATTATTCCATGTCTGAATGAACGATAGAATTATTGCAGTTATAACAGAGACACCAACACAGGCAGAATTCAACGTAAAACTATAGACGGTGATACACGATCATTTCATCATGAAACGTTGGCGTCACGTAGTAATGGGATTTTGACATGAATGTACAGCCTCTGTCATCCATCTGTTAACTTGACCTGACCACGGAGTCCCCTACGTACCAGAAGACGGTCTGACGAAGTATTGAAGGTATAACTATAGCATCGTGTACAGAACCAACATTGTGTCACACTGTGCTAGGTGAGTGTGGCAAGTAAAGCTTAGAAATGGCAGCCCCATCACCAGTCTTAAATGCGATAGAGCTAGTATCACATTCTGGGGCACAAGAAACGTACTTAAAGCACTCGCTCTAGCCTAGTAAACGGAACGGATCAACGGGACACGACATAAGTAAAGAAACAGGAACCAGAGAAAACGGTTCTGAAAAATAGCCACTGGGACCGAAGGGAATTAGCTGAACATGTGAAAGAAAAGGAAATAAACTCTGCAACACTTACAGAAACAAAGCAGTAAATATGTTTACGAAAAACATATGGATGATTGTTTTATGATTTAGAGAGGAGTTAAAGTAGAAGAAATAGGAAGTAATAGTTTTGTCAACCATGATTTCGAATAATGAGAAGATAAGGTAATGAACAAAAATTGTGTGAATAGACTAATTGTGCTGGAAGGAATTAAAGGTCGAAGAGTAATACTAAAGATGTAGCAAGTTAAGAAGGGAAAGGTGGACGACTCCAAGGATGGTTACGAAAAGTTATCAGAGATAACTTCGGCCTTGAGGGCCCTAAAGCTCCAAACAGGCTTAGTTAGAAATCGCTGTGAACTGGTTCAGTAATAATCTGATTTTATTCGTAGGAGATCTCACTCCTGAAATATGACATATATTAAATTCATAAATCGGAGACCTTTCTGAAGGAAACGTATGTTTAAAACGAATTGGGCAAGTGCTAGTAGGCCTCGCGCTCTGAGCGTTTCGTACAAACGTAACTGAATGTATAAATAGTTCATCCATAGTTTCTGCTGAGTGAGTCTCCGACTGTCAAAATGTGCCATATATAGCGATGTCTTTCGATTGCACCGACTTAAAAGCTACAAATTTTTACATCGCCAGTGAAACATAAATATTAGTACACATTTGACGTAAATTCCAGTGTGATACCTCCACCAGTTCGTGATAAAAAAGGATCTTAACAGACGGATAGACAGACGAACAACTGGTTTAGTAAGGATTCCTATTTTACTGATTGAGATACGGAACCGTAAAAACCACAAAATATTGATAGATTTTTCTGTTCTCAATCATTTGAAAAGTATTGATTGCTTCTTTAAGCAAAAAGTCGTTCACGAAGTTACTTGGTCAGCTAGAGGGTACAGATCTGTTACATATTATATAACGAAACGTGAGGGACTTCCTGGGTAGGTTACGGATACTAGAATTAATCAAGGTGTGCCTGTAGGATCAGATCACGTCTTACTGGTGTCAATAATTGACATCTGCGCCAACGGCCTTGCGCAGTGGTAACACCGGTTCCCGTCAGATCACCGTAGTTAAGCGCTGCTGGGCTGGGCTAGCACTTGGATGGGTGCCCATCCAGTCTACCTAGCGCTGTTGGCAAGCGGGCACACTGAGCTCTTGTGGGGCAAAGTCAGCTGCTACTTGATGGAGAAATAGCGGCTCCTGTCACGTAAACTGACATAAGGGCAGGAGAGTGGAGGATGACACGGCGGCTGGTCGGTACCGTTGGGCCATACAAGGCCTGTTAGGACGGTGTTTAGTTTTAGTATAGTTAAGGGACATCGACGCAAATTCGAGAAAAGCAAATGAAGAGCAAGAAGAAGAAATTTATAGGATATACGTTTTAAAAGATAGCAGTTCGAGAAGTCTGTACCAAACTGGATGACAAAAAATTTAAAATTTTGACACGAAAGAAGACTTCTGATAAGAGTGGGAAAGGTACAGTAGCACAAATATACCTAATGAAGTTCTGGGAAGGAAATACAGGAGACCAAGGAGAGTACAGATCAGGTCACAAGAAATAGAAACGGCAAGGAGAAAGAAACGAGAGGCTTTCTGTACACGCATACAGACATACATGCATATATATATAATTCCAGAAATGAAAACTAAAACGAGTATAAAGAGAAAAGGAAGAACGTGAAATTCGTAACTCTAAAGCACAGGCAGAATAACGCTAACGCTTTAGTATGAACATAGAGCATGATTTATATGATAGGAATAAAAAAGCTTATAAAGAGATGAAAAGCCTCAACACACAAGAAAAGGGTCGTATATGAGTCAGTAACACAGCAGGAGGAATGGGTAGACCATTATAAAAATTGTGATATGATGACAGGTTACTCGGACATGAAATGAGCTGAAAGACAGAAAAGCCTTAGACGATACTGATGTGAGAGGACTGATGGAAGCTCTAAAAGATACAAACTGCAGGAAACCTACTGTGTAGATGGTGTTAATATGAAATCGTAGGGCTGAGGATGTTTATTTCTACTTAAAGGCTTCATAAAATTTGTAAAAAGTATTGGAGAAGTAAGAATGTACCCAAGGACTGGCCAACACCAAAAGTAGAATCTGTATATAAAGTGGTGATAGGTGTAACAACTATAGAGGTGAAAGTCTCCTTAAATCAGCGCTTAAAACAGCCTCTAAAGAGAAAAGAATACTGCTCACCAAGACGGATTTATGTAAGTTGGTGTCATATTCCGGCATGCGTCGATGAAAAAGCCAACACTGATAGGCAGTTGCACCATGCTGTTGGCAAGGATAGTAAACAGGGGAGATATCGATGCCAGGATACAAACTCTTTGAAAATTCTATGTGGTGTAATCAATTGGGCGGTAAATATGCATCGCAGACACGCAAGCGAACAATATACGCTGGTGTCACCGTTTGAGAGAGGACTTGTAGTTGACCTCAAACAAAGAGGGTTAGAGTATTCAGCCAATAACTTGACATTTCAGCAGGAACGAGTCCCCTATTCGACGATCTTTACAGAAATGGGTGAACAATGGCCGAACACTGCATCAAGAAGGACGTAATCTGTATAAAGAGACAGAACGTGAGGACTGAACAAGCGTTGGACAGGCACTCAGAGCCCTTGATTCATAGCTATAGTCCGATGATTCTGGTGCTTCAGTGACCACAAAGACTTAATAGAGACTCAAAGAAAGAGGGCAGTGGTGTGGTCACATTCGGCCTGGAAACTGATTGACTGGAGTGTACTTATCTTCAGCGATGAGCGCTGCTTCTGAGCCCCGCTGATCAGCGAATACGTTTCTGGAGGCCTCCCAGACAGCTGCTGGGGATTAACCTGACTTTGGGCGACCATACGGCACGACAACCAGAATACTGGGTGCAACTTCGTTTCACAGCAGGAGCCCTTTGGTTGTTATCTGCGACGCTCTTACAGCAGAGAGATGTGTCCACGATATTCTATGTCCCATTTTGTTAGCATTTGTGGTAAGCTATCCTATGCTTACATTTCAGCAAAATAATGCCCAGTCGCAAAAACGGAAAGAGTTTCTGCAGCTTGTCTTCGTGCTTTCCAAATCATAACTTGGCCACAAAGTTTAACTAACTCCTCCACAACTGAGAATGTTAGGAGTGTTATGCTTAGGGCACTTCCAAAATCTCGGAATTTTTGGTATGTACTGCGACTATTGCCGTAAATCTGGAACGGTCTGGCTCAGTACATCCAAAAATTCTGTCAACCAGTACCAAGCTGAATAACTACTTGCATTTGGACAAGAGGTGAACCAACGCGTTGTTGCCATGCTCATGTTTTTCTGAAATGGTAATCAGTAGTGTATCTGCACATAAACATGATATATACCGAATTTTACCCCATTTTGTTAATTGATTCCTAGTGCGTCTCTTTTTGTCTCAGAGTGCATATTCCCAAAACCTAACTAAAGGATTAAACATAAATTATGAAGAAAGTAACATGTGACAGAGAAGTAGGTTTTAATAAGGGACTAACATATATTGCAAACGCTTTTACACTGCCAGAAGCTACAAAAAAGAGCGTAGATTACAATAAGAAAAATCACCTTGCGTTTAAAGAATTAGAAAAGTGGTTTGATAATGCCAACAGAGTTACGTTACGGAAATTAATGACTGGATGAGGGTAGCCATCTCATCCCATATATGCGCATATTAACGATCTATACCCAAACACCAGACTTGTTATAGACATGGGAAACGTAATCAAAGCCAAAGCCAACTCAACCCTCACCAGATGTTACTAGTCGGCGGCAATATATAAAGCGGCATGAATAGAGCTGCGACTATGCCACCACTACAGTGTGAGGACGCTGCCATTGGGAGCGCCGCTGCACCAGCGCCATCCAGAGCTACTGAGGGAAGCCGACTGTAAGAACAGAACGCAGAGAACCACTGACAGGAAGACAGACTACCAGAAGGCTGAGTGTTGTGGTTGTGGTCAAACGCAGAGCACTGGAAGACCCACTTGGGTAGTCATTGGCAGACAATGAGGGTGATTAGTTTGATGGATGCATACATAGCACATCTGGTGCTCCTTTAGTAAAGCAGTCTGTACTGTGCGAGTACTGACGTATGTGATCCGAGGTTGGAGACTGAGCTACGTTTATACCTGTTTTGCAAGCAGATCCCTCCAGGTTCCGGCGCATGTCAGAAGCCTGCGTGTTGCACAGACAGCATTGTATTTATAGAAGAAGCTGACGATAGTACTTGGCGGCGTCTATAACAAATAGCTCTGTGCTAACTTCCCTGTGTTATATTGCATTGTCGCATGATTACGTGACTGACTGACTGTCCTCAGTTTGAGTACAAAATTGAAGTTGAATTGCCAGTTTATGTAAGAGTATTCAGTGAATCAAATTGTGTTCGGCTTTCTGACTTGCATGCGTCTGGGTAATGTAATACTCGAACATCTGAGGCATTTCAATTATTTTAATTAAATGGCAGAGTGTAACCCAGCAGAGCCGTAGGTTCCAGTCACTAAAGCTAAGCTTCCTGTGAATTGGGTATTTCGAGAGCGGTACTTTTATTTGGCTCTCTGTTTTTATTGAGTGTAATAGTGAAAAGCTATTATCCACTTTTAATAACTCTCTTTAGGATTGAATTCACTGGATACTTACAACGGAACCTCCCCATCGCACCCCCCTAAAATTTAGTTATATGTTGGCACAGTGGATGGGCCTTGAAAAAAAGAGTCTACGCAATATCCTTTCTTTCAGGAGTGCTAGTTCTGCAAGGAGAGCTTCTGTGAAGTTTGGAAGGTAGGAGATGAGATACTGGCAGAAGTAAAGCTGTGAGGACGAGGCGTGAGTCGTGCTTGGGTAGCTCAGTTGGTAGAGCACTTCCCGCGAAAGGCAAGGGTCCCGAGTTCGAGTCTCGGTCCGGCACACAGTTTTAATCTGCCAAGAAGTTTCATATCAGCGCAAGCTCCAAATAAAACATTAGACCAAATATTGATACGTCAGGGGTCACACAACACTTATACAGAAAGTACTCATGCTAAATGAGATCATTCACACAAAAGAATTAGAAGTGTTGTGATCAGTCCCGTGTTAAATACGTGATTGTGAGTTAACAGCAATATTACTGATCTGATACAGGCTACACTCAAAATTAACAGTGTCACTGGTAGTTCTTAATAAAGCAAAAGTCTACTTTCACAATTACACAGTTCAGCGTTGTGGTAGCCTTGAGGTTCGACAGTTATATTGCTTTACTTTACTCTTTCTATGAGGTACCATTTTCTGCAGTTGATGAAGCCTTGTTTGGCCGAGCAACTCTCTCTCATTCCATCTCTAGTTCGCCGCAGCTTGAAAATAGAAAGTATTATTTTATTGCTTGGATTACGGCCGCTCCCCATTGGCGTGTGTTAGGCAGTGGCTAGTACGGTTGGGGAAAACCGACCGGTTAAAACAAACACGCGTTTTAGTTCTCAATAACGAATATTTTTAGATCTTTGTTTGGTCTCGGTTATAACAGTTTATTTTTTTTTACTTTCAAATAATTAAATCCAGAACAACACTATTTTATCAATGACGCTTACAGTTGAAGACTAGCACCAATGTATACAGCATTGCAGAGACATTAACGTACCTGTTGCCGCGTCTCACACACGGCATATGCAGGCGTACTCTGTAATGAGTACGCCTGCATATGCCGTGTGTGAGACTTTCCGGTACCTGGTGTATTAGGTAGTTCCTTGCTCTCGTCTTCGGACATCGAATGGATTGCAGAATGGCACCATCGCCAATGTGACTATTTTACGAAATGCAGCCGCTACGTCCATAGTGCATCTTAGTAGGGAACGTAAATTTTATTAAACAATTTTATTGAATTAGTAGTAGTAGTAGCAGTAGTAGTAGCACTAGGCTTCTTAGGGACTCTAAGCTCCCGTACCGATCTCACATGATTCCTCCAGATGCTCCTGTCTGGTGCTGCCTCTTGCCAGTTACTTATTCCCTGTGTTCCGCATATGCAATCAGTTTCATTGCCCAAAGTACTCCTGGGTCTCCCCCTTGGTCTTTTGCCATATAGCTTCTCCCTAAATATTCTTAACACAATTTGGTCTTCTTTCATTCTCATTATATGTCCAGCCCGTTGCAGTCTTCTAGCATTTATCGTTGGTTGTTGTGATAGCTCGTGGATTTTTATGTTGTGTCTTCTCTTCCAGCATTTTGATTCGTTGTCATAATATGGGCCAAAGATTTTTCTATAAACTTTGTGCTCAAATACTTGTAAATGGTGGTGTTCTATTTTCGTTAGGCTCCATGTTTCTTTCCAATAGATTAGGTGGATGTACTTTCCCAAGTCAGCAGTTTGTACCTTAAGAGACCTTGTATTGCACAATAGGCTCGGTTAGCATTTTCCAGTCTCACTTTTATTTCTACCTGCCTCTGATTTTGTTCATCTATCGCTGATCCCAAAAATATGAACTGTTCCACATTCCCGAATTTGCGTTCATAAAGTATTATATGTTATTGGTTATCCATTTGATCTCTACGTCTTTGAAGTATCATGTGTTTCGTTTTGTCATCATTTACTTTCAGGCCAAGTCTTGATGCTTCTGTTGCAACCTCCACAAATAATTGCCTAACCTCTATTTCAGTGTTTACAACGAGCCCTCTGTCATCTGCGTATGCTAACATGTTAATTCTACTTCCTTGGAGGATCCCAGCAGGTACCAGTTTGAGCTTTCTCACTATTCTTTCTAAAGTTATATTCATTAGAAGGGGGGACAAAGCACCTCCTTGTTTGAACCCAGTTTTATTTTTAAATATGGTCAGTCTTTAATCCAATTATTAAAACCCTGATTGTATTTTCATCCATGCATACTTCGCAGAGATTTATCAATTTAATTGGGAAACGAAATTTCACTCATTACATTCCACAAGCTTTGTCTATGGATGAAGTTAAAGACCTTCATGAAATAAATGAAAAGATAATCTATTTATTGTTTATATTCCAAAAAATTTTCATTTATTGATTTGATTGCAAATATGTTGTCAGTGGTGGATCAGTTTTTGCGGAAATCATTTTGATCATCTCCAATTATATTTTCTGCTATCGTTTTAAGCGGCATTGCAATAAACAAGATAAGCTCTCATAACCTGTATTGACTAATGATATTCCTCTATAGTTTCTGAGATCTGGTCTGTCTCGTTTTTTTATGTATAGGGTTATTAATGATTCTCTCCACTCTGTTGGAATGTTCTCTTTTTTCCAGATTATCTGTATAAGATGAAATAAACGTCTGTGCAATGCTTCTCCTCCGTATTTTAGTATCTCAGCTGGGATGCTGTCACTGCGAGTTGCTTTACCATTTTTAGGCGTTTGATACACTCTAACCATCGCCTCATATGTGGGTTCTGGAATTTCATCAAAGTTGTGTCTGTGCTGGAACTAGTAACTTGTGTTTCTTTATCAGTACAATTCAGTAGGTTGTCTAAGTACTCCTTGCTTGTCACTAATATTTTTTTGGTTCAATAATCATTTTGTCTTTTAAATCATTCATTACTTTGGTTTTGTAATTAAAACATTTTCTTAGTTTGTTGATTGAACCATGTACTTTCTGGATGTTGTTGTTTTGATGATATTGACTAATACATTCAACCTGCTGTTTTAGGAATTGTTTCTTTTTCTTCCAGTTAATTTTGTTTGCCTGCGTTTGAGCCAGTCGATAAGCAACGACTATTTCAGGATTCTTATTTATTTGCAACCATTTTTCCATCACTTCATAACCTTGTCTTCAGCTTCTTCACAATCTTCATCGAACCACTTATCCCTGCCTTTCGTAGCTCTGTGCAGGTTATTATTTGTAGCTGTGAGGATGACTTCTTCTACATTGTTCCAGTATTCATCACCGGTCATTTCAAGACTTTCTTCCATATAAGTTAATACCTCAAACCGGTTTGAAACTTCAACTTTGTACATCATTATTCCTTCTGTCACTATCACATTTTGCAAATGAAATCCATGTTTACCGGACAAGATTCCACTTTTGGTGCTGCCTTCCGCTTGATTTTCATTGTGGTTATTTCTACATTATGATCTGACTCCATTGCAGCTCGTCGTAAGGCTTTGCGTCACTAATTGTTTCTTGTGTATTTGCTATCTATGAGAACATAGTCAATCTGATTTGCTGTTTTCTTAACACTAAAGAACCATGTTTTTTTATGTATTCTTTTGTGATGGAAGGTGGTACTGCTAAGGATCATATTTGTTGATGCAGTGAAATTTACCATCCGAATGGCATTATCATTACTATCCTCATGCAGACGGTCTGAAAATATCCTCTTTTCCCTTTTTGCATTGAAATTGCCTATTAGTATCTTGATATCATGTTTTGATAGTTGGTTCCACAGGTCTGATAACTTTTAATAGATGTTATCCTTTATTACATCTTCTTTGCCATTAGTTGGTGCATGATAGTTTATTGGGGACAAGTTGAACTACTTGGACCTGATTCTCTTTCGTCAATGTCTTTTAACTTTATTACTGTTGTTAGAATATCATTTAGTACACAGAAGGCCGTTCCAAATTGGTGGTAACCATTTTCTTTACCACTGTTGAATATTGTGTACTTATCCATATCTTGTGTATTGTGACCTAATAGTGATGTTTCCTGTATTGCTGCTATTTCTGCACTGTTAATGTCTAGCTGTTTGCTGAGTCTTTAGAAGGATCCTGTTTTGAACATATTCCATACATTCCGTGTTGCAAGTCTCATGTTTGATTGTCATTGCAAAAATAGAATTAGGATATAATTTTATAGACATGGGATAATAGCTGAATCCTAAATATCTTGGGAGCTGCTGAGTGAATAATTGACGACATCTAAATATGATTACGTAGGAAAGTCCTTGTGACCTCTCACTCATGCTGTCACCACACCTGTCTCCTTCACGATAGCAATCTTTACTGAAGACAATGAGACCGATTTCAGCCGCAGCCTCAACCTGATATTGAATGTGATTTCCTACTTCTTCACCTTCAATAGAATTTTTCACTATTTGTTCAACGTCGATGATCATCAGCAATAAAAAAATTAAAATTCCTGGTTTCGGAAAACCTTTTATTTTGAGAAATTTAAAAGTCAAGCTAAACTAGAGACGAAATCATCCGATATAACCTAAAATCAGTAGTTTCCCAGATAATGGACATCCTTAGTAACAAGGGCATCATCTGAGGCGTCATGCATATGGGACTCGCCAGTGCGGCTGAAAGGTAAACACGGAAATGTCAAACGCAGATCATGTGCACATACCAGGCAGGCGGTGACTTGCAGAAACTCACAAAAACATAGCACTTCAGTTTTCAACGATACTAGGCAAAACAATGTACAATGGTGTCATGTTTTACTGCTAAAATTCAGGCTTTTTGTACACAAAGGTCACACAGTCACCAGACACACAAAAACGATGATGGCAATCAGAGAAATTCATTGGTCCTAAATTTATCTAAGTGTCATCGTCATCACAGTAGTGACGATTTTTACTCAAATGATTATTAGTGACAAATATTTAACAATAATAGCTATTGACTGCATTGAGATATATGTAGAAAAAGTACATCAAAAGACAGATGACAGTTTAAACCGATTTCTCTGAACATCTCAGACCTGTGGTTGTTGCACAGAGTGTGTTAGGCCTGATTATTTAATACTCAGTATGCGAAACATATCACAACTTGGAGTCTTTAACACGCCTGAACCATTTATATGTCATGTACAAGTATAGTTTTATATTTGACTAGTGATTTTTGGGTTCTTAATTGTGCAAATGATTAACAAAGAAGCTAACCATTTCAATCGGCTGCTTGTGCTATGCAATCTGACAGCATCTAAATGAAGATCGTAGGAAGTTGCTTCAAATGAATATTCCCGTTCGACATATCTCTTGCTTTTCGACATGATTCTGCACATTTATTGACTAACGAATACATATTCTTTATCATTTAATCTATTATACATACTGTATTTAATATATATTCTCTTGTGACGTTTCCAGAGTCCTGTTCTTGCTATTAATAATTCTGTAACAAGTTGACTTAATTCTGAACTGGTGAGCACTTATTAAGTAAGCGATAAATGGCAGAGTGGTAGCAAACACCGAGTATACATGGTCCTCAATTTGACTAGCCTAAAAAATGGTTTGTCCAGAAAAATTAAAAGACGTATCAAAAAAATGTTCATTAGCTACCAGCGGGAGAATTAACGCGCATGAACGTCTTTCTTACGTCTTTGATCGTCACAAATATATCTACAGCTCCAAGTCTTTTTTTGAAAGCACTCTACGTTTCTTATGGGTATTCCGTTTTTCCGCCTTAAGAGAAACATATTACAGTGTACCACTCACGTAAACATGGCGTTATTAAAAACATAATACAAAATTGACTTTGTCTCTCCTGCTTTAGCACACAGTGTAGGATCTGTGGGTAACACACTTTCTCCACTTACTAGAATTGACAATAGACAACTGGAAGCACAAAGCACTGGTTATTCAGTCAACCGACTGATACTAAAGTTTGCATGATTCAATGCACACCAACGTAAAACACGTACAAAATGCTACAGTAGATGAGCCTGTCTCGTTGACGAGAGAAAACTACTAGGGAAAGGGATCCCACGGTTTCAGCAGCGGACTTCAGTATCCATTGCGTACAGAAAATAGTTCACTTGCACGGGATGTAGTATATAAAATTATTTATAGATGGAACTCTTTTGTGATACTGAACAGAAACGAGAAACAAATTATTTCATTTTATGTCTACCAAGAAGGAAAGTTTATTAAAAGATAAAGATGGAATTGAAGAGAAAGAAGAGAACAGCGAACGACTCTGTCTCACTGATGACAGGTAACTTCTAGGGAAGCAGAATCCTACAACTGTGGCAGAGAAGCCCTCTTCCCATCGCCTTCAAGGCAGCCACAGCAGAGCCGCTGCGGGTATTTGATGCCAGCCGACACTCAGATTTTGCGTGCCTTTAACGAGCCATGCGGGCGGTCTTTCATGTGGCTATCCACGCTGCGTGCTGCATGCCTCAGCGCCCCACCTCTGGGCCATGTCAGAGGAACACGTGCGGTATTTTCTGAGGGAAAATTGCTTGCTTGTTATCGCTTAGCTAGGGGAAAGGTACCTTAAAACAGCTCTCACCAAACAACTGAAGTGGAATTCAGAGGAACACAACACAGTTTGTCAAAGTTTGAATTATTATTACCATAGAGCACTGGCAAACTCAGTTGATAAAAAATTGTTTGTGAACGTTCGTGTCGTTACGGTACACGTGTATTACTGGATTGGTGAATATAACATAAAATTTAGTCATGACTAATATGTTCTCCTTCACTATCTACAATATTCTGCCAACACTGGGGTAACTTTCCGATTCTGGAACTGTAGAAATGACGTGGTTTTGTGGCGAACAGCTCGTCGAGCCATAGTCGGAGAGCATTTTTTCCGGATCGGAAGTTCTTTGAAAGTTGTTTGATAGCGACCGTAAAAGGAAATAAATTCTGGCTGCAAGATCAGTGGATGCGAAATGACTTCCCAGCCCTTGAATGCTGTTTCTTGCCAATCTAGCAGAATGCCGGCGGGCGTTATCGTGCAACAACATCAACTGACACAGTCTTCGTGGTTGTTGTTTTTGGACTGCGTCTGAACGGCGTCTCAGTTCATGACAGTAAATAGCAGCAGCGATGGTACACCTTGGGGAAGCCATTCGTAGTGCACCACACAGTTGCTGTTACACCAGATACATAACATTCTCTCTTGTGGATAAGCGCAAGCCTGTGTACGGGGATAAGCTGGTTTTTTTTTTGGGGGGGGGGCTATCAACCCTTTCTTTCTTTTCCCTGTGTTAATGTAAAGACACCACTTCGTGTCCCCAGTCACGATACAGTGTAGGAGTGGTCGGTGTTGTTCACGAGCCAACTTATAACGACCAACCAGAGATACACGTTCGGTCACCCGCTGATTTTTGTGATTTTGTTTTAGAGCATGCGGTACCGAGAAATCCGATTTTTGAATCTCACCCACTGCAAGCAAATGTCACCGTTCATCACATTTACCACACCTTAGTAGACTGACGTGCAATATTGTAGATTAATTTGTTTAAAGGATCTTCATCACACCTCGTAGGTCTTCCAGAAGATGGAGAGTCACTTACCTCAAAACGATCATCCATAAAGCTAGAAAATCGTTTTCTTGCCATTCTCTGTCCAGTTACACTATTTCCATACAAGGCGCAAGCAGAACTATACGTCGTAAACGTTCCGGTTCCGCAACATGGCACTCCATTTTCTAGCGTCCACACCTCCACATCCTAGCTATAAAGTAAAGAATGACGATTTGTAAACTAAAACAGCAACAGTGAACTACAAATACAAAAATGGCAATCGATAATTGAAATCATAGCAACCAAAATACCAATGTGTAAAACAAAAACTCTACGAACATATGCACCAACCTAATACTTTCTGTTACAATCACTATTTTCCTGTAATACGTAAACATTGTTTATAAATCAGTAATATTGTATTGAGAGCTGTAACTGTACGGACTCATCGCAGCACCGTCATCAAAAAAGGAATTAAATCTTACATATGCGCTATTTATAGAGAGAAAATGGACACTTGCCATGTGTCATTTATTTCTTAGTTTCCCCACAGTATTTCTTTTTACAGCTGCCCTGTAAATAAAAACCAACAGATTTTTGTATACCCAGCAATACTTCTCAATCAAGTTGAGAACCATAGTGGCCCGGCATCGATGCAGCAATTACTTGACATCTGCATGAAATCTTTCTTACTTCTCTTATTTTTTGCGAATGCATCATACAGCTGTCTCATGAATCAGTAGTGAGAACAGTAAGCACCAGTTGTCGACTGTCGTATATTTACCATAAGATGTTTCAGGATTACGGGATAACGTGGTCCTGTAACATGTTGTGATGAATGTATGACACGTTCGATAACTGTTACGTAGTATTCTCAATACTTATTCTCTTAAATTTCTTTAATTCAATTACAGAAACTCTTTCTTTATCCATTTAATATGTTACCTACACGGTCTTACATTTGCCGTCCTCGTAATTTTCAAGATATTTCTGAGCAGCTCATTGGATCTCAGTTAGCGTCTATTTCGAAATTGTATCTATAATATAAGTACATCAACACAGAGATTTATGAATGTGTGGGCCAACAAAATCATCTAAATCATGCCTCCTTACCCTGATAGTGACCCACATCTATGAATGTACTGACATAAATTAAAAAAAAAAAAACGAAACATCTCTTCAAAGAGTTCACCAACTGTTTCTTTAATGCTTGTAAAATCTGAAGCTACGGCATAAGAGCATTCCTCAAACCTACCTGACTAGTGTGAATTACATTTTTTCATTCCCAGTTTAATTTCGAAAATATTTTAATGAAATTGTCTTGACAGGAAAACATATGAACAATTTTGTCCAGTTTCAAATGCTAAGCAATCACTTGTAGATCTAATAATGAACAGAAAGGACGTAATGCAAATACTTACTGTAACAACATAAGAAATACATGCATATTAGAGGATACGTATCAATCGAGCTTGTTACAGTGTAACGTGTAAAAAAAAAAAAAAATGGTTCAAATGGCTCTGAGCACTATGGGACTTAACAGCTATGGTCATCAGTCCCCTAGAACTTAGAACTACTTAAACCTAACCAACCAAAGGAAATCACACATCACCCAGTCATCACTGTAATGTGTCACATTAATAGTGAAAAAGAACCTGCATTTAACGCATATGGATAAGGCTTACAACAGTAACAAAGGCTGCCCCACTAGAATGCACAATAGCATATGCCTCCTAAGTACACATGCGCCAGATAAATATGAAATACAGATACAGAAAAAAATCACATTAGAACTCATTACCTAAATATGACATTGTAAATCTGTCAGAGACAACACAGAACCTGGAAGAGCAGCTGAACGGAAGGGACAGTATCTTGAGAGGCGGCTATAAGACCAACTTCGATAAAAGTAAAACGCGGATAATGGAATGTAGTCGCATTAAATCGGGTGATGCTGAGGGAATTAGATTAGGAAACGAGACGCTTAAAGTAGTAAACGAGTTTAACTATTTAGGGAGCAAAATAACTGATGATGGTCTAAGTAGAGAGGATATAAAATGTAGACTGGCAGTGGCAAGGAAATCGTTTCTGAAGAAAAGAAATTTGTTAACATCAAATATAGATTTTTAAGTGTCAGCAAGTCGTTTCTGAAAGTATTTGTATGTAGTGTAGGCATCTGTGGAGTAGAATAGGGGAGAAGAGAAATTTGTGGCACAACTCGACTAGAAAAAGTGATCGGTGGTAGGACATATTCTGAGGCATCAAGGGATCACCAATTTAGTATTGGAGCGCAGCGTGGAGGGTAAAAGTTGTAGATGGAGACCAAGAGATGAATACACTAAGCAGATTCTGAAGGATGTAGGTTGCAGTAGGTACTGGGAGATGAAGAAGCTTGCACAGGATAGAGTAGCATGGAGAGCTGCATCAGACCAGTCTCTGAACTGAAGACCACAAGAACAACAACCTAAAAATCGTACAAAAATCAAAATCCGATGGCCACAGGATATAGTTTATAGCATGAGAAGCACAGGATGTTTGGAAATTCCCATTAGAGAGTTGTACGACTTGGAGAAGGAACCGAGGAGACAATATTTTGAATGCTGCAGCCGTTTAAATATATGTCTTCTAGGAAGGTATGCAACACGGTATCTACCGTGGGGGTGCTTAAGTCAGATGAAGTGACGTCATTTTAATTCCGCCCTACATCTCTGAGTTGGTTCTATCTTCATACAAGTTTCTGTGAGTGATAGAGCAGCACGGTTGTGTACTGCCGAATATACCGACATGGTTTTTCTGCGTGGCGAAGCTCAAGGTGATGGGTCAGCTTTTCGTCTGCTTTATCAAGATCGTTGTCCACAACGTGCAACTCCATCGCATACCCTTTTTGCCAGAATTACTCAACGGCTTCGAGGAACGGGTATCTTCTCCGTCAGCAGGCGTCACCGTGGTGCTCCAAGAAGACGCGGCACTTCCGAACTGGAAGTGGCCATACTGTCAAAAATAGTGTCTGTCGAAATTTATTATCTTTCCTTTTTGTTTCTTTGTTTATTAATGAGTGGAACTGTAGAAACAGTGATGCACAGGTTCATGCCTAATATATTACTTATAAAAATTGTCACATTATCAACATGCTGCCAATTTTGTAACGGTACGTTCGCAGTCATTGTTTCCAGTACAAGTGCTACAAGATTGTAGCAGTAATTTCCGAGTGTCTTATATATTACAGTTTCTTGTCACAGAATAATGTCATGTAACACGTAGTAGAAAGGCTTATTGAGGTAAACACATGAGTAGATAAACAAGGAATTCTTTGTTTTGAACTTATTTTGAAAACTTGTAGCAGTATCCCACTCTGAAAGAATTATAAAAGTTGTAGTGAATCATTTGTTGCTAAGATACATCATGTTACTGACTATAAACAGAGAAGACAACTCTTCTTTTTGATTTCATGTGTGTAAATCTGTGGTCATTCATTACTATAGTTACTTTCTTTCGCATTTCAGAAAACCAAACACTTCATTACGTTTTTATTAACATCTTTTTGAATAACCACAGTGGTGTCTTTCTCAATACCCAGAAAATCGTTCGCATTGAGGACATTTTCAGCTCTTTGTCATAGCCACTATCATAGGTAATGACTACGATGTCGCTTTTATCACCTTTGGGCACCGCAGCTTTTTCTTCTCAAGATTCTTGTTCAGATTATAAAGGACATGTGTATCATATTTTTCATATCTATTTAAGTGTCTTGGATTAATATGAAATTCCTATCATTTACAGCTGTGTCGCTCATTTTGAATCTATTAATTTTAGTTATTTCCGTATGACATTTTTCTTCAGGTGTCACTTCTTCATCTTCTTTGTGGAGATGTGAAGACACTATCAAGTTGAGGCTTTAAACAGGTGTTACAGATAAAATAAAAAGTTGCAAACTAAAACATTATCATTGTAGGTTTATCACGTGGGTTATGTTCTACTCACAAAAAAATTCTCTAATAATGATCAAGTGTCACTGCCCAATTAAAACACGATACATGCAGTTGTCATTATCCATATGAGGAAAACACAACCAATTCAGTCGGAAATTCCTTAAAAGTACAGTTGATTAATATAAGACAGATTTAATCAACTCACATATAATCTCATTAACCCCATACATAAAAGGAAAATCCTTCTGAAAACCATTCGCCAGGAGCTAGTAGCTATTTAACGACAACTACTGACCAAGCTGTGATGCTAGATTCCCAACACTTTCAGCAACACCTTCCACTTGATTCGCAGGCTAAAACTGCCAACTCGCTGAGATGCTAATTCGAGGGCGGCCGACTGGTCGATGTCATACTACCAAGGCTGGTCCAAGATACTCCGCAGCTGCACGTGACTTGCTGCCCCTGGTCCGAAGGGAAAACTGCGCTGTCTGTAATGACTCGACGGTTCAATGGTGTCCTTCGATTGTACCACCGGAAAATTAAAATGGAATGTGGACATCATGTAAATCAAAACACAAAAAATAAGTAGTGCGTATCTCTACGTTTGTCCCGATTCCTGTACTACCCAAGAAATCACAAGGCACACCCTTCTAATCTAACGCACGAGATGCTACACCCACTTTATCTCTGACATCGTCACTTATGACGTCACTCACATTCCGAGAAACCCGATTTCATTTCTTGGAACTGCGGGAACCATTAGAAGAAAACAGCTAAACATAGGCCAGTACTTTTGTGGCGACTAAAAGAAAACAGAAAATCTCACTGCAACCTCAGAGCAGTGATCTTACCTGTGCTCAGAAGTATCCAGAGATCTGACTGTTTTGCTTCCGTTTCAAAAGTATTTATCAAAAGAATTACAAGAGGTGCGTACCGCAAAATATGTCCACATATAAAACACGTCAGCTGCATATATACAGACTCGGACACGATGTTCGCGCCATGAACTTATACATAAGGCAGCTCTTTGAACTGTGGAAAGTTCGATCATTGTACCACAGTTTGTTTAAGACGCAGCAGGCCATACAAATAACACTCCTAATTTTTTCTATGATGCACTTCAAGTCTCACAATGCCATTATAGTTTCTAAAATATTTGCAAAAGTATGTCAGCCATATAGAAGTACGTGTTATAATGTTCTTTCCACACACACACATCCACACACACACACACACACACACACACACACACACATACACACACACACACATACATCATATTACTGTCTGAAGAATGATGTGCACTCTCAAATCAGGAACCTCAATGCTACTTGCTTGGCCAAATAGTTACCAATAATTTGCTAAAGAGACAGTACATGTTTCATGTGAGTCCAGAATGTTTCAGGGTACAAGACCGACCTGACGAGGCATTACTGCAGAAAACCTCTGTTGGTTGAAATATTATTCTAAGGAGTTACACACAAACAAACAGGGAATTTGAATTTCTGGTGGCTGATGGTAGAATGAAATTAACTTTATTTTTTAGGTATATACTTGGGTAATGCACAGCGGAATCTCGTATTATTTCCCATTTTATATTGTTGTGTAATGCTTGTCACGTATTACAATAGCATGTCCATCTCTAATATAAATAATAGGTGATTGAATTTCAATCTCATACTGTGTCACTGATGTTTCACAAAATAAACTTGTATTATTCCTGTTTTATTTTGTGCCTCTAATTGTAGCACATCCAATAAAGAAGGTCGGAGATTTATTTTACTCTCTGTGTGTCCTTTGGTCACCCTCTTTTCAAATCCAGTGATGAAACCAGAAAAGTTCACTTCCAGTTTATCAGTACAGACAGAAAGTTACTGTTTTGTAAGTAGTCAACTATCAACTGATATCTGTGATTTGCATAATTAGCACAAAAGGATGTGGCTAATTACCTACAGTGCACACACAGTTAAAGACAGTGATTAATCTGTACTTGCATGTATCCACGATATAAAATAAATCACCAAAGATAAGGGAATTTTAATTAATGTATAGTGTCTCCTGTACTTTATTAATCGAGATCTTTCTTTTATGTTCTCGCAATCCCAGCTCCAGAGAAATGATGTAAAAATCAAGTATTAGTAATTTTTTTGTCCCATGAGATAGCGGACAAGTTATTGATCATTTTAACAAACTGTCGTCACCTTAAATGTTTTCAGTAATGTTTCATCCTAGCAAGAAACAGATTAATGGGGAAGAACGTTATACACTAGACAAAATGCAATAAGTGATACTGATTCGTAATTCTTACTTTTTTTACAAAAGATTCAGCTCTACTCGAGGTTATGTACATCAAAAACATTGAGGAATCTGCCATATTTGGTAATTGGAACTATGAAAACATGGTACATGTAACGATTTCAGACTACTAAGCAATACCAAAATATAATCTCAATACATTATGCAAAAACACAATATATCACGTGCAAAATAATTAATCGAACAACGTTTTCATAAAGAAAAGTAGGTGTTTCGACGATATTTGTGTTATGTCCATTATAATTATCCGGGCTGTTATGCCGTAGTCGGTTGATGAATTCCAACGTTTCGTCTCCGACTGCGGGAGACATATTCAAGGGGGTCCGTAGCTTGATGGAAGGTCCAACACACACACTGGCTCGCTACTGACTGCCGCTAAATTCCGTATCCGCGCGCCCCCGCGCCGCGGCGTGACGTCACGTGTTTTGAAAACGTCAGTGCAATTGGCCGCTGCCGTCGCCGTCGATCGCCGTTGCCATCACCCAGTAGTGGACGAGTGATACACATCTTCTTTAACACCGGCATCCATATACCGTTTAATTTGACGCCCTCCTCCTTTCGGTTGAAATTATTTGGGTGTTTAGCGATTTCGATTGCTTCCCTGTAGAGCCTTTCGTAGTATCCGCTCGTGGCCGCTAGTACTTGCGTCTCCTCGAAACGAATATTGTGGTTCCCTGGCTGGAAAGAATGCTCCGCAACAGCTCATCGTTCCGTTTCTCCTCTTCTACAATTTCCCTTGTGCTCTTACAAACGTTTAGAAACATCACCACAGCTGCATGGGATCCTATACACTCCAGATTTTTCCAATGGTTTGCGAGCGTCCTTGGCAGGCCTAAGGTATTCCTGTATCTTCCTGGTGGGCTTGTAAATTACGGTAATATTCCGTTTCGTCAAGATCCTCCCTATTCTTTCCGTTACATTTTTAACAAACGGCAGGAAAACCTTAGATTTTGCAGTAGCCTGTACGTCAGTATGATTTCTGCGTGGCTGCCTCAACGCACGTTTTATTTCGGCGGACGAATATCCGTTCTTCGTTAGTGCATTGTGGAGATGTTCCATCTCAGCGTCGAGCAACTCAGGTTCACAAATATTTCTAGCTCTGTCCGCTAACGTCTTGATAACACCCCGCTTCTGTTGTGGGTGGTGGTTCGAATCCCGGTGCAAATAACGGTCCGTGTGCGTGGGTTTGCGGTACACTGAGTGGCCCAAACTACCATTTTCGTTTCTAAACACAAGCACATCGAGGAAATGTAGTTTGCCGTCTACCTCCTCCTCCATTGTAAACTGAATTCTTGAGTTTATACTGTTCAGATGTTCGTGGAACCGGCTTAGTTCCTCCCTACCCTGTCTCCACAACACAAACGTGTCATCCACGTATCGGAACCATACATTTGGTTTCTTGCTGGCAGTACCTAAGGCCTGTTCTTCGAAATTCTCCATAAAGATGTTTGCAATTACGGGACTTAGGGGGCTTCCCATAGCCACGCCATCCGTTTGCTCATAAAACTGTTCATTCCACTTGAAGTATGTGGTCGTCAAACAACACTTAAACAGCTCTAAAATATCGGCAGGAAAAATTCGATCCAGCTGTTCCAATACATCATTAAGTGGAACCATGGTAAACAGCGATACGACATCGAAGCTGAGCAATATGTCCTCCGGCTGGATCACTATGCCATTCAATCTGCTGATGAAATGTGTCGAATTCTTTATA
This sequence comes from Schistocerca nitens, assembly GCF_023898315.1. NCBI lineage: Eukaryota > Metazoa > Arthropoda > Insecta > Orthoptera > Acrididae > Schistocerca > Schistocerca nitens. The sequence goes on along the minus strand of NC_064617.1, from coordinate 162,359,829 downwards.
TAAGAGTCCGAACGGCCCACATGTGGTTTTAACAGCGTAGTCAAAAACTTGGCTAACGAGTAGGTGGGCGAACCAATGGCACTTACAAAGGAACCGCCCCATCGCACCCCACTCAGATTTAGTTATAAGTTGGCACAGTGGATAGGCCTTGAAAAACTGAACACAGATCAATCGAGAAAACAGGAAGAAGTTGTGTGGAACTATGAAAAAATTAGCAAAATATACAAACTGAGTAGTCCATGCCCAAGATAGGAAAGAGCAAGGAAACAGCAAGCGTAGGAGTGCAGTGGTCCCGTGGTTAGCGTGAGCAGCTGCGGAAGGAGAGGTCCTTGGTTCAAGCCTCCCCTCGGGTGAAAAGTATAACTTTTTATTTTCAGTTTATGTGACAAACGCTTATGTTTTCATCACTTTTTTGGGAGTGATTATCACACCCACAAGAAAACCTAAATCGGGCAAGGTAGAAGAATCTTCTTACCCATTCGCCAAGTGTACAAGTTAGGTGGGTCGACAACATATTCCTGTCATGTGACGCACATGCCGTCACCAGTGTCGTATAGGATATATCAGACGTGTTTTCCTGTGAAGGAATCGGTTGACCTATGACCTTGCGATCAAATGTTTTCGGTTCCCATTGGAGAGGCACGTCCTTTCGTCTACTAATCGCACGGTTTTGCGGTGCGGTCGCAAAACACAGACACTAAACGTATTACAGTGAACAGAGACCTCAATGAGCGAACGGACAGATCATAACTTTGCGAAAATTAAGTAAGTAAACTTTTCTCCCGAGGGTAGACTTGAACCAAGGACCTCTCATTTCACAGCTGCTCACGCTAACCACGAGACCACGGGGCTCCTGAGCTCACACCGTCCTTGATGTTGCCTATCTTGCACATGGACTACTCAGTTTGCATATTTTGCTTATTTTTTCATAGTTCGATAGAACTTCTTCCTCTTTTCTCGATTTATCTGTGTTTAGTTTTTCAAGGCCTATCCATTGTGCCAACTTATAACTAAATCTGAGGGGGGTGCGATGGGGAGGTTCCCTTGTTAGTATTGGTCTTAACGGAAAATTTTCTTTATGAATTTTTGGCAATCCATAAAGCCTCGGTGGTAGCGCAACCGAACTGCAGAGACCTTTCTGTACACTCTCTTCAATGGACGACTTTTTTATTAACCGCGACACAGTTCTGAGAACGTTGTTAGTGGGGTCCTTATTCAGCCTCCTATATGCTTGCGGATCCAGTAGATCCGTAATTTTTCTCTGATAGTCGGCCACATCCATAACCACCGTTGCGCTTCCTTTGTCAGCTGGGAGAACCAAAATACTATCGTCGTCATTCAGGAGTTTTAAAGCTCTTCTTTCACCCACAGTTATATTACTTTTCGGCGGTTTTGCATTGGCTAATATTCTCACTGTTTCTATACGGATTTCTTCAGCTGTTACAGAATCTACACTGCGAATTCCTGCTTCTACATTGGCTATAATTTCTTCCGTGGGCACAAAACGCGGACTAACAGCAAAATTTCCTCCCTTGGCAAGCACAGATGTCTCATCGTCAGATAACGAACGTTTGGACAAATTGATAACGGTCCGGGAAACGTCTAAATGCCGAACAGTCTGATTAGGTAGCAAATTATCAAACTTCTTCTTCTGTCTACTAGACGTCGTCAACTTACGCTTCCCCATGGTATCATGCAGTAGTCTATCAATTTTATCCCAGTCACCGCTGCACAGTTTATTACTGATCGTAACATGGAGAGACATTAACTTACAGTTTGTGCTTGCCAAGTCCCGTCGGGTCTGCTGAATGCGCTCTCGTAGTAAGGCCTCCTCAGTCCGTTTGAAAATGCGTTGTGCCTTTCCCGAATAGAACAGTCGCTTTATCTTCAGAAACTTCGGTATAACGCCGACAGCTCTGCAACGAGACAGGAATGTGAGGGAACACAAAAACTGCACTATCGTCTTCTGGAGTCCTTCCAGGCGTCGCACTTCTCTTGACATCTCCTCCCCGTAGAGGCGTCTGATACGAAAATGTAAACTTTCACGGCCCGGATAATTATAATGGACTTGATATTTGTGTTGTAATGTAACTCTTACAGTGCAAATTTTCGTAATACACACGCATCATCTAATAATATGAAATGTTTACACACGAAAACGAAACGACCAAAACTGTGGTGGAACAAGACCAAAGGTAATGATGAAACAAGACATCTCAGAAATGCAATTTCTGTCACCAGAATAAAATTGCAGTGTAACACAGAAAAAACAACACAACAGAAATTACTTCGGAAAATTTGTGAGAGATTGAAACTCATACAAGTATGAACCGAAAATGTCATACTGTAAAATGTAGCGGCTGATGGACGAATGGGTGACGCTGCATTGCAGTTTTACAATGCAGCTTCTAAGTATAGTAAACAGGGGACACGTCGTAACCAGGGCAAAAAGCATTTACGAATGTCATTTCGTGTGTACAGTTGGATGGCAGGTGTAGCTAGGAATCGCTGACAGGCGCGTGAACAATACACGCAGATCGTTTCAGAGAGGTCGTTTAATTGGGCTCAGAGAAGCCAGTTGGAATAATCTGCAAACTTCTCTACATCTGGATAGGAGCGATGCAGCTATTCAACGATGTTGGATGGGAATGTGTGGAACACGGCCGAACACTCCATTAACAAGCAAGTCGTCGACTTAGAGAGGGACGACAGCTCAACTCGTGAGGACTGAGCAGTCGTCCAAGAGGCACTTACAGCCACTCATTCATCGTTTCCATCCATTAGAAGCGCCACTGGTGCTTCAGTAACCATAATCACCACTAATAGGCGGCTCACAGGCAGGAGGATGAGCTCAAGGCACCAATTTCTTCGTTTCATATTGACCTCCCTACACCAACCATTTCTTCAGCAGTGGTGGCGAGCACATTCGGTCTGGAATCTCAATGACGGCATTAGCATCTTCTTCAGAAATAGATCCCGCTTCGACCTGAGGCACCATGGCAAGCGAAGAATATTCGGGGACACAACGGACTGTGGTGGGATATCAACCCAACTGTCGCCCGCTGCACATCCTGACAGCCATAAGTCATACCTTGAGGTGTAATATGTTTCCATAGTAGGACACCTATGGTGGTCATCCGCTACATCATTGTATCGATGATATTGTTAAGTCCCGTTTTGTTGCCCTTCAGAGGCAGCCACGACCAGCTCGGGATTTTGACGATATAACACTCGAATTGCGTAGAACTTGGCACACTGCCTATCAGGAGAACATGCAACAACTTTATCAATCGATGCCAAACCGATTAACTGCCTGCATAAGAGCCATGGGTGGATGGACGCGTTATTGACTTGCTGAATTGGTAATCTCTTTCTAGTGAATCAGAAACTGTAATTAATTGTTTGATTTGTTTGTCTGCATATTTAAGTATAGTTACATACGTGTAACGGCATATTGCCATTACTATTAAAATTTGTAAAATAAAGAGCAAAGTTCGAAAGTTGTATTACACTTTTCAAGTACTGTGGACATTGAAAAATATATATACATATATATATATATGTATATACATATATGTATATCTATTGACTTTCTGAATATGTTTGTACTTCCTATTTTCATCGGTCAATTGCTGTATTTCTTCTATTAGCCATGGTTTCTTCGCAGTTACCTTCTTTGTACCTATGTTTTCCTTCCCAACTTTTGTTATCGTCATTTTTAGGGCTGTGCATTTCTCTTGAACTGTACTGCCTGCTCAGCTATTCCTTATTGCTGTATCTATAGCCTCAGAGTAGACAAGACCCGTGGTCTAGGGGTCAGTCTGCCGCCGGTAGTGCTGCGAGGCGGTCACGCGCCAGAGCGCTGCGGGCGAGGCGCGCACGGTTTGTTTGTGTTTACTTCGGCCGCTGTAAGTGCCGTTTTCCCTTCTAGACCACAATGGCGCACAACTATCGGAAGAAGACATTACGTTTCAACTTTTGTTCCGACTTCGCCCGACCCAAGGCCCTGGAGGTAGAACGATTTATACGCGATGAAGTTAAGATACCACCAACGGATCTGATTGGTATCCACTTGTCCATAGTTAGCAGTATCGTCTACGTCAAAATGATCAACGATGCGGCGTGCGACAAGGTGCTTCGAGAGGCAAAACGTGGACTGCGCTTCTGTCATTCCGACGGCAACGTCGGACCCGTTACCGTCGATCACGCAGGTCTCGGCACACGGACGATAAGGATCTTCGAACTGCCGTTCGAACTACCTGCAGACGTCGTCATCGAGGCGCTCCGTCCTTATGGCAACGTTCTGGAACATGTTGCCGAACGATGGGTACAATTTCAAACGTATCCCGTTTTAAACGGTGTTACAAACACGTGCCTTCCTATCTACGTATCGGAGGCTGCCGTGCCCCTATAATGTACGACGGCCAACCTCGGACCTGTTCCGGTTGCGGGAAAGAAGGTCACATACGGTCTGAATGCATTCCACGACGTGTCGCGCAGCTCCCGTTGTCGGAAGCGTCCGTCACACCCACGATGACCGCCCTACCGGTCTCTTACGCAGCGGCTCTTGCCACGTCTACAGTTTCGTCCAGTCCGTCGCCCGGTCCTTCCGATCGTCACGTCCCACCGTCCCAGTGACCTATGGACGGTGCGGACGTCCCACCTGACAACCTTACCGCCTAACAGGCTCCCGCACCGGACGCTGAAGAGAACAGTACTTCTTCACAACACCTGTTTGACAATTTCATTGTACCCACCGACGCCTTCGAACCAGGTCGACGCTCCTCCTTGCCGTCGTCCGCCACTGAGGAACACGTGCGCAAACAACGCTCGCCACGTAGGCGCAAACGCCGTCGCCGTTCACCCACGGGCTCTCAAAGCGTCGCCACCTGCGACGACGAAGACGACACCCAGCCAGCCGACATTTCCACGCAGAGATCGGCGGACAACTTTCAAGATGAACAAGACGTTTCGCAGGACGGGACCACCATGGAGGTCGCCACGCACAATGTAACGATCGGTGTGCAGGTTGAGAAACCTGTCTCCCCGCCGACCACTCCAGATCTCTCTCACCACGACGCCATTCCCATGGACATTGGACAGACCCACGGCATAGGAACATGGGCCGACGACGCTGAGGAAGATACGCCCGCTCCTCCGGATGAGTTGCCTCCGCCGGACAAGGCTGCCTGTTAACATCAAAAGCGAGGCATTGCAGCTGATGGGACGGGACTTGCTGTCGGTGCCCTCCCCTTGGTAATGGTAGATGCGCGTCCACCACCACTGAAACAAACGTACCGGTTTGCCACACTCAACATCAACATGATCGGCACTGCACCCAAGCTGCAACTCCTATGTTACATGCTTCGGGCCTCTGACGTCGACGTCGCCCTTCTTCAGGAAGTACGCGTTGCCACCCTACCACCAGTCTACGGCTACGACTCATACATTTCCACATGTGATCAATCAGGGCGTGGAGTGGCTTTCTACATACGCGAAGGAATCCCACTCAAGGACACGACAATCCTTCCCTGTGGATGAGGCATGGCTGTTACCATCTTCGACACGCGCGTCATCAATATCTACGCTCCGTCTGGCTCCACGAACCGTCGGCAGCGGTCCACTTTCTTCGGACATGACGTGGCGCCCCTGTTTTCTGGTCGCTATGATCGCCTTATCATGGGAGGCGATTTCAACTGTGTCCTCCATCCGCAGGACCAAGTGCCTGGTTATTCGCCATGCCCGGCGCTGCTCACCTTAATCGAAGATTTTCATCTAGTGGACGTTTGGGAGAAAATTCATGGCAATACCCCCAGTTTTACCCATTATACAGCACATTCTGCGAGCAGACTGGACCGGTTTTATGTCTCTGCCCACATTGGCAATGAAGTCGCCCAAGCTGAACGATGGCCCCTTGCATTTTCGGACCACTGCGCCGTCATTTGCTCCCTGGCTCTGCCACCTCAGTCAGTGTGGCGCGGCAGAGGTTACTGGAAGCTTAATACCTCCATCCTTAATGATCCACACTGCCGAAAATGTATTGCCACTACATGGGCGTCTTGCGAAAGACGCCTTCCGCAGTACACATCCACGTTCCATTGGTGGCTCAAATGTGCCAAACCTGCGATTAGAAAGGCCTTCATACAATGTGGCAAGGAAGCAGCAGCATGGCATCGAGACACCACAAATTTTCACTACGCCGTCCTCCGTGAGCTCGATGCGCTCCCTCCATCACCTGACACCCATCGGGAACGACAACGTACTAAAGCTCGTCTCCTCTCTCTTCAACGTGCACGACTGCATGGTGTCGTGGTGCGTTCCCGACGACAAGACCTCATCCACTACGAAACCCCATCCACAACCCATGCCGCATCCGACCATAGTCGTCGACGTCGACTTTTCGTCCCCAACATCACGACCTCCGATGGTGTTCACCACACAACACAGGCGGCAGTGGTGTCTGCCTTTGCTGAACATTATCGCCAATTTTATGATGATGAACCGATGGCGACGCCCATTCCTGATGATCTCCGTCCTTCCCCTGATCGGACCCTCACCGTAGCGGAGTCAACGTCCATGATGTCTACAATCACCGCAGAAGAGGTGGTAGATGCGATCAACAAAGGGGCCAAGAACAAATTACCCGGACCAGATGGTCTCCCAGTGGAGTTTCACCGGGCGTTCACCACGTTAATGCTTCCTCGCTGGACGGAAATGATTCAGGAACTCTTTACTTCGTCCTTCCCAATTCCACCTGAATTCGTCACTGGCATTCTTCTACCTGTGCCTAAACCGAAGGGAGGGTCTCATGTCTCTGCATATCGGCCCCTTACACTACTGAATGCAGACTATAAATTCTATGCACGCCTCTTAGCAGCGCGCATACGCAACGTCTTACCTACGGTCCTTTCACCTGAGCAGACTGCACGTGGTTGTGGGGCCACCTTACAAACAGCCCTAGAAGAATGCCGTGACCTCATTGCACTGGCGTCGGTTTGTCGCCTTCGTGCAGCACTGGTATCCGTCGATTTCACCAGTGCCTTTGATCGCGTTCGACACCAATTCCTCCTCATGGTGGCGACACGTATGGGGTTCCCATTGCTTTTTGTCGATGCCATTCACCGGTTACTACTTCCCGCGGTCTCGATGGTACAAGTCAATGGGAGGCTTGTAGGACCGATTCCTATACGCCGCTCTGTGCGTCAAGGATGCCCTATGTCTACTTTACTATATGCCATTGCACTTGAGCCCCTCATCACTGGACTTACCTCTAGACTGCAGGGCCTCACTTTGCGTGACTACACCTTTCACTGTAGGGCTTATGCGGACGATCTCCTCTTTCTCACCTGCTCCTCCACGGAACTCAATGACGCCATCCAATGGATCCACCAGTATGGACGTCTTTCTGGTAGCATTCTTAATGTCCGTAAATCGACTATGATGCACATTGGGCGCGGCCTCCCGGCTATGGTGCCGACCCCACTCCCAGTCAGTGCCACCCTTCGTTACTTGGGTATCGAATTTACGAGCTCCACACACCACACAGTGGCCCTGGCTTACCGGCGGCTTTTGCCGTCGATTCGGCACCATGTCCGCGGTCAAGTGCACCGTAACTTAAACCAACTCCAACGTGTGTCCTATGTCAACATGTATGTTGCCCTTAAACTGGTACACGTCGCCCAGATCCTCCCAATGCCGTTACTCCTTGGCCGCCGCATCCAATCAGCCTTTGGATATTTCGTGTCAGCAGGGACACTTTTCAAAGTCAGCTACAACACTCTAACACTGCCTCCTGCAAAAGGTGGCCTCGGACTCGTCAACGTGCGGGCACGATCTTCTGCACTCTTTGTCCACACTCTGTTGCGGCACTGGCAGGGGCCGGTCCCATCCTTAACACGCAGTCTCTTAGATATCCTCCGACCAGCTTCTCTCGATCCACCGATCAATGTGGCACCTATTTCTTCATTATTGTACCACGTCGCCAATTTTTCATAGAACTCAGCTACGTTCGGGCCGATCTTCCAGTCACCCATCCTCCCCGTACAAAAGATTATCATCGTTTGTTTATGCTGTCCAACCCTTGCGACCCCATGGTGCTACAGCATCCTGACATTAACTGGCGCACGGTTTGGGGGTGTGTGCATGCACCCTTTTTACCGTCGTCTGTGTCTGCACTCTGGTATGTTTTAGTCTATGGAAAATTCCCGACTAATAGTCGACTTTATCGCATAGGACTGGCCACCTCCCCACTCTGCTCTGACTGTCAGCTCGAAGACACCCACGAGCACCGTCTTACGTGCCCCCTGAAACAAAACGTATGGCTCCTCATCCAACGAATCGTGGGCTTTTACCTCCGTGCCCCGGCAACGACGGTAACCCCGGATTTCCTGTTGTTGCCCCAGACATTTCACTAACCTATTGCTAAGCACCATACCCTAATCCGGTTTCGAGGACAGGCTTTAGAATACCTCTTTCAGAGTGGTCCGCATACAGTCCTTGACTTCTGGTACAAGGTTGTGACCGCGCATAACACCCTCACCCGAAAACCATCTTACCGACAAACTTTTGCCGGTTTTCTCCGCAGCGTCTTCCTTGACCCCCCTCAAAGTTGGGATGTACCATGCCTACCTGTCACATTATGCAACACCCTTATCCACGTTCTCATGCATCGACCAAAAACAAAAACAAACTTTAAAAAAAGGAAGAAGACTGAATGTGTTATATTTTGTTGTATTTAATGTTTTTCTTTTTAATATTTTTTTTGTTTAACTAACAGTCATTTGTATATGTTTCAATGGTACCTTGAAGAACTCTTGCATAGTGAATATATATGTACTTTTAGTTCGTTCAATAAAAAGAAAGCTGAAAAAAAAGGGGTAGCGTCTTTGATTCATAATCAAAACGTCTTCGGTCCCGGGTTCGATCCCCGCCACTGCCCAAATTTTGGTAAATAATCAGCATTGGCGGCCGAAGACTTCCGGCATAAGAAGTCAGCCTCATTCTGCCAACGGCCTTGTCAAATAGGGCGGAGGAGCGGATAGTTCAGGGCACTCTCTTGTCCTGGGGGTGGGAAATTGCCCCTAAAGGCGGAAGAATCAGCAATGATCAACGACATGAGGATGCAGAAGGCAATGGAAACCTCTGCATTAAAGGCACGTAACGTGTATCGACAGGACATGTGGCCTGTAATTGAAGAAGTGTCATGATGATCTCTCCATTGGCAAAAGATTCCGGAATAGTCCCCCATTCGGATCTCCGGGAGGGGACTGCCAAGGGGGAGTTTACCATGACAAAAAGACTGAATAATCTACGAAAGGGTAAAGTTCTACGAGTCGGGGCGTGGAATGTCAGAAGCTCGAACGTGGTAGGGAAACTAGATAATCTGAAAAGGGAAATGCAAAGGCTAAATCTAGATATAGTAGTGGTCAGTGAAGTGAAGTGGAAGGAAGACAAGGATTTCTGGTCAGATGAGTATCGGATAATATCAACAGCAGCAGAAAATGGTATAACAGGTGCAGGATTCGTTATGAATAGGAAGGTAGATCAGAAGGTGTGTCACTGTGAACTGTTCAGTTACCAGGTTGTTCTAATCAGAATCGACAGCAGACCAACACCGACAACGATAGTTCACGTATACATGCCGACGTCGCAATCTGAAGATGAACAGATAGAGAAAGTGTATGAGGATATTGAAAGCGTAATTCAGTATGTAAAGAGTGACGAAAATCTAATAGTCATGGGCGACTGGAATGCAGTTGTAGGGGAAGGAGTAGAAGAGAAGGTTACAGGAGAATATGGGCTTGGGACAAGGAATGAAAGAGGAGAAAGAGTAATTGAGTTCTGTAACATGTTTCAGCTAGTAATAACGAATACCCTGTTCAAGAATCACAAGAGGAGGAGGTATGCTTGGAAAAGGCCGGGAGATACGGGAAGATTTCAATTATATTACATCATCGTCAGACAGAGATTCCGAAATCAGATACTGGACTGTAAGGCGCACCCAGGAGCAGATATAGACTCAGATCACAATATAGTAGTGATGAAGAGTAGGCTGAAGTTCAAGACATTAGTCAGGAAGAATCAATACGCAAAGAAGTGGGATACGGAAGTACTAAGGAATGACGAGATACGTTTGAAGTTCTCTAACGCTATAGATACAACAATAAGGAATAGCGCAGTAGGCAGTACAGTTGAAGAGGAATGGACATCTCTAAAAAGGGCCATCACAGAAGTTGGGAATGGAAACATAGGTACAAAGAAGGCAGCTGCGAAGAAACCGTGGGTAACAGAAGAAATGCTTCAGTTGATTGATGAAAGGAGGAAGTACAAACATGTTCGGTGAAAATGAGGAATACAGAAATACAAGTCGCTGAGGAATGAAATAAATAGGAAGTGCAGGGAAGCTAAGACGAAATGGCTACAGGAAAAAAGTGAAGACATCGAAAAAGATATGATTGTCGGAAGGACAGACTCAGCATACAGGAAAGTGACATTAAAAGCAACGGTCGTAACATTAAGAGTGCAACGGAAATTCCACTTTTAAATGCAGAGGAGAGAGCAGATAGGTGGAAGTGGCAACAAAACGACTATTCACGTTGGTGTGTAGAATATATGAGTCTGGCGACATGCCATCTGATTTTCGGAAAAGCATAATCCACACAATTCCGAAGACGGCAAAAGCTGACAAGTGCGAGAATTATCGCACAATCAGCTTAACAGCTCATGCATCGAAGCTGCTTACAAGAATAATATACAGAAGAATGGAAAAGAAATTTGACAATGCGCTAGGTGACGATCAGTTTGGCTTTAGGAAAAGTAAAGGGACGAGGGAGGCAATTGTGACGTTACGGCTAATAATGGAAGCAAGGCTAAAGAAAAATCAAGACACTTTCATAGGATTTGTCGACCTGGAAAAAGCGTTCGACAATATAAAATGCTGCAAGCTGTTCGAGATTCTGAAAAAAGTAGGGGTAAGCTATAGGGAGAGACGGGTCATATACAAAATGTACAACAACCAAGAGGGAATAATAAGAGTGGACGATCAAGAACGAAGTGCTCGTATTAGGAAGGGTGTAAGGCAAGGCTGTAGCCTTTCGTCCCTGCTCTTAAATCTGTACATCGAGGAAGCAATGATGGAAATAAAAGAAAGGTTCAGGAGTGGAATTAAAATACAAGGTGAAAGGATATCAATGATACGATTCGCTGATGACATTGCTATCCTGAGTGAAAGTGAAGAAGAATTAAATGATCTGCTGAACGGAATGGACAGTCTAATGAGTACACAGTATGGTTTGAGAGTAAATCGGAGAAAGACGAAGGTACTGAGAAGTAGTAGAAATGAGAACAGCGAGAAACTTAACATCAGGATTGATGGTCACGAAGTCAATGAAGTTAAGGAATTCTGCTACCTAGGCAGTAAAATAACCGATGTCGGAGCAAGGAGGACATCAAAAGCAGACTCGCTATGGCAAAAAAGGCATTTCTGGCCAAGAGAAGTCTACTAATATCAAATACCGGCCTTAATTTGAGGAAGAAATTTCTGAGGATGTACTTCTGGAGTACAGCATTGTATGGTAGTGAAACATGGACTGTGGGAAAACCGGAACAGAAGAGAATCGAAGCATTTGAGATGTGGTGCTATAGACGAATGTTGAAAATTAGGTGGACTGATAAGGTGAGGAATGAGGAGGTTCTACGCAGAATCGGAGAGGAAAGGAATATGTGGAAAACACTGATAAGGAGAAGGGACAGGATGATAGGACATCTGCTAAGACATGAGGGAATGACTTCCGTGGTACTAGAGGGAGCTGTAGAGGGCAAAAACTGTAGAGGAAGACAGAGATTGCAATACGTCAAGCAAATAATTGAGGACGTAGGTTGCAAGTGCTACTCTGAGATGAAGAGGTTGGCACAGGAGAGGAATTCGTGGCGGGCCGCATCAAACCAGTCAGTAGACAGATGACCAAAAAAAATAGCCTCAGAGAGCGTGAAGCGTATCTCGCGATTCCTTAGTACTTCCGTATCCCACTTTTTTCGTATTGAATCTTCCTGAGACTAATGTCTTAAACTTCAGCGTACTCTTTATCACTACCATGATGTGATCTGAGTCTTTATCTGCTCCTGCGTGCACCTTACAATCCAATATCTGATTTCGGAATCTCTGTCTAACTAAGATTTAATCTAACTGAAATCTTCCCGTATCTCACGGCCTTTTCCAAGTACCCATCATCCTCTTGCGATTCCTGAACAGAGTATTCGCTACCACTAGATGAAGTTTGTTACAGAACTAAACTAATCTTTCTCCTATCTCATTCCTTGTCCCAGGCTCATATTGTCCTGTACCTTTTTCTTCTAATCCTTTCCCTACAACTACATTCTATTCCCCAATGACTATTAGATTTTCATCTCCCTTTACGTACTGCATTACCCTTTCAATATCAACATACATTTTCTCTATCTCTTCATCTTCAGCTTGCGCCATCGATATCTATACCTGAAGTACCGTTGTCGGTTTGGTGTTGCTTCTGATAAGAATATATATATATATATATATATATATATATATATATATATATATATATATATATATATATATGGATTTAATTGTCTGTGTTACTTATTAACGTTTAGTATTGAAATAAAATACTGTTTTGTATGCGAGCATAGCTCGATCTCTGTTTCAACCGTAATACCATACATTAAAATCATCAATAACCGTGAAAGTTGGTTCTATAACACTATAAAACACTCATGAACACTACTGCTGATCTAACGCAAAGTTTAATGTGCACTTACTGTAGAGAGTTTCCAAAGCATGCAATGATATGCACATTTTCCAATGCATCAAATACTCTTGTCTCAAATGTACATCAGATGCAACTAATGACTGCAGTGACCTCATGGTATGTATTTAACGTAATGTTAATGTTCAGTTAATGGTCACCACCTGCTGTTACACAGTTCACTTCAACGAAACGGCATACTTAACGGAAGAGCGGAGGGCTGATGCGATTTCTAAGACACCCAGATATTATGGCAGCTCCATGATCCAGTGTTTACTTTACTTACATTAATCCTCATGTTAGGAAATTAAATTTATCTTTCAATATGGAACGTCTGTCCAGTTCTACAGATAATGCTAAGTAGGCAAGGGACTGATAGTTGACACAAAAGAACAGGGATTCAGGACAAATAATATTCTAAAACCAGAAGCAGATTTAAGTGTCATAACTTGACATTGTATGAGCCATATCTAAACTCTGGTTCAGCTATTGGATCTTAAGACTGTATAATAAAACCAGAAGCTAAGAGTGTGTACCGGTAGTGGGTTTATCACGTGGAGGAACAGTAATGACATTGCATATATTACGCAAAATCTGTATTTGCTCTTGAGATCTACGTAGTTCCTCACCTCTTAAGGACACTCAGAATCTTTCTGTCGTCATTAAGCAAATGTTTCTAATTACATACAGCAAAAGGGAGGTAGTTAAAATTAAAAACATAATGAAAAGGCATGCTTGGGGCATGCTGGCAAACAACAAAGATAATTTTTACAATGTGTAGTAAGGGATTTTCAGATGCCACAAAGGGTAATTGTTTCAGTTTTCTCTTCCTACAGTTATCTTATTTTCGAAAAATGGAAAACAGTACAATGTCTATATTACGTTCGACTATATGTTCACTTTGTGCCATCTAAAATAAATCCAGACCTAGCAAGAGAAAAAATTAAATCGGCAAATTCCGAATATTTTTTTTCACACTGAGTACCGCTGAGGTCGATAGTGATTCCACAAGAATGTTTTCCATACAATCACGTTCCTGTTATCCTTTTCATATTATAAGACTTTATGATAGTGGAAAGAATACATGTGAAAATGCAAAATTATTTTCAGCCATTTATTTCAGTAAATCGTATAAACGATTGTGATGAAACTACAATTGTTTCTCAATAAATTCCAGAGTGACAATTCAAAGGGATTGCAAAAATTGCCGAGAGTTTTTACGCACAGAACATCCACATTTTGGAAATTATTAGTGTGTTTTCTATCCCCAGATCTTTCACAAAAGGGACACCGTTCTCGTTTCTTCATCCGTGGTTTTGGTATAAGTACGAGGCAACTAATACTGTCTAATTTTCTGTCAATGAGTTGATTTTCTAGTTCTATGAGGAATGCCCGCCTCTTGAAGCTAGCGAAACGATAGCCGAAGATTTTAATTTCACGTTTAAGGAATCGATCACAGAGGAGAACGGTGCAAACATCGTACAGACTACCGTATAAACGATATAGAAATAAGCAGAGAAACAACTTAGACATTTGCAAAAAAGTAAATCACCATGCCCGTATTTAATCCCACTTTGGATTCACAAATGGTACTCTATGACATTTGCTCCTTAACAATATAGTATCTATCGTGAATCTGTCGCCCAACACAAAGTCCTAAGCGACTGTAAAGAAAAGAGGAGGAGGCTCCACTATATAAGAAAGGTAAAGGGACAAACGCGGTAAATTACAGACATATATCCCTAACTTCTACACTGACTCGCCAAAGAAACTGATACACACATGCGTATTCAAATAGAGAGATAGGTATACAGGTAGAATAAGGAGCTGCGGTTGGTAACGCCTATATAAGGAAACAAGTGTCTGGCGCAGTCGTTAGATCGGTTCCTGCTGCTACAATGGCTGGTTATCGAGATATAAGTGAGTTTGAACGTAGTGTTATAGTCGGTGCATGAGCGACGGGACACAGCGTCTCCGAGGTAACGATGAAGTAGGGATTTTCCAGTACGACCATTTCACGAGTGTATCTTGGATATCATGAATCCGGTAAAACATCAAATCTTCGACATCACTCCGGCAGGAAAAAGAACGGGACCAACGACGATTGAAGAGAATCGTTCAACGTGACAGAAGTGCAACCCTTCTGCAGATAGCTGCCGATTTCTGTGCTGGGCCATCAACAGGTGTCAGCGTGTGAACCAATCAGCGAAACATCATCGATAGGGTCATTCGGAGCTGAAGGCCCAGTCGCGTACCCTAAATAACTGGAAGACCTAAAACTTTACGCCTCGCCTGGGCCCGTCAGAACCGACATTGGACTGTTGATGACTAGAAACATGTTACCTGGGAAGGCGAGTTTCGTTTCAAATTGTATGGAGCAGATGGACACGTACGGGTATGGAGGCAAGCTCATTAATCCGTGGACCCTACATTGCAGCCTGGGGCTTTTCAAGCTGGTAAAGGCCCTGTAGTGGTGTGGGCGTGTGCAGTTGGAGTGATGTGGACTCCTGATACGCCTAGATACATGTCTGGCAGGCGACACGTACGTAAGCATCCTGTCTGATCACATGCATCCATTCATGTCCACTGTGAATTCCGACGGACTTCGGCAATTCCAGCAGGACAATGCGACACTCAACACGTTCAGCATTGCTACAGAGTTGCTGCCGGAACACTCTTAGGATCGCACCATGGCAGGAGCGCCCTCAGGCTGAAGAGAATATAAGCTCCTTTCTTGCTAGTCGCGGCCGAACATTAGTGGAGAATTAGCACGGCCTAGCTTAGAGTGCTACGAGAACAGTTTGCAGTGATTCACAAACTGAGTGATAAACTTTCATGAACATGGCATATATTCTGATTCGCATTGACTGTCGCCTATCGCTTCCGACACTTGTTATAAATCCAAAGTTAAGTATTGTCAATCCGCTCTATTAAAATAAAACTACCAATGCTTTTTGCTTGAATTTTTCAATAGCATTCCGAGAACGCAGCATCCCTTATGCTCCCTATACGCGACGAGTGCGTAGGACCCCACTGTTAATTTGACCACTAATCTCATTTCTAATAAGACTAGATACATTTGCCCGTTTTTAGTTTCTGTTCTGTGTTCAGTAGACTGTTGCTTCCATTCAACGCGTCCAGTAACTTTTTCTCCATTCACCGAGTGTAGCAACATCAACCTAAAACTTACCATCGATGTTCTTTCAACCTCACTTTTAGTTATTCTCCTTTCTTTTACTTTCTAACAATTAGCATTCTAAGTGTATATCAAAGTTTAGAGAAGAAAAACTACATCTCCACCTTATGCTCTTTTGTGTCCGCTGATCTTCTCGGTTCTTGTCCAGTGTCTGTAGTCGTCTAAATCTTATACATATATACCAAAACGGAACAATCATCTGTCCCAATTGTGCAATGCCCAACGCTTTTTTCTAGGTCGACCCTGTCAAACATTTCTGGAGAACTTATGTTTTTTAAATCAAATGTTGTTCTCTGCTACTTCGATTTTTTAAAATTCATCCACGTATCATTCTTGTCATAAATTCGGATGCATTAAAAGTTACTCTGATTGTAACATTGTCTGGTATTTATGTGATCTTGCCATCTTCACGCGATTGTTAATATTCGCAAAATTTACTACGTTGCTTCCAATTTTAATATTAGGTTTGTTACCAATCTTATTTCTGCTTCTCAGACAGATAAACAATCTTTTACGTGTGCAGCATTTTTAATTGTTTGGTCTTCCCTCTTGGGTACCTTCAGAGTCAGTAGTTATAGTCTGTTTCGTGACACTGATCTGAAGTATTCTGGTCGGTCGATGTTGTTACTGGCTCGACTAATCCCGTAATTCCTTCCAAGTTTTCTGCGTTACTTTCTCTCATCCTCTGAGTATACGAGATTCCTCCTGTGAATCTAAAATTTCGCTTTATGTAATATTAATCGGTTCCCCAGTCTCTTATACCTTCTCTTACACAAAATATTAGCCATACCACGTTTTGCAACCTATTCATTGCTTGGGTGTATATCAGATGTTTTCATCAGCAATCAACACGATTTTTATCTGTGTTATATGCTCAAGCTATGAACAGTTATTGTGAGACAGATATTCTAATTATACTTCTCCTTGCCTCCAGCAACTCCGACTGAATAAATGTTGGCTAATGGTAATTCGTGCCAATTTCAGTCGTTGAATTTATAGCTGTCATGCATGTGAATTTCCTGGTGGCATACGGAAGACAGCAATCACAGATGATACTTCATTATTTCACAGCTTATGGGTTTTGCATTGTTATTTCTCCTAATGCAGTGGGGTCTGTAACGACACCAGAGCGTAATTTCCTCTAAAATCAATCTTGTTCGGCACTGAAGAGGCAGAGACACTGGTATATTTGCGAAATATCGTATTGGGCCCCCGCGGTCCTGCAGAAGTGCCGCAACACGATGTGGCATAGAGTCGACTAATGTCTGAAGTACTGCTGGAGGGAATTGACACCTTGAATCCTGGAGGGCTGTCCTTAGATCGGTAAGGGTTCCAGGCGGTGGAGATCTCTTCTGAACAGCATGCTGCAAGGCATCCCTGATAAGCTCACTAATGTTAATGTATGGGGAGATTGGTGGCCAGCGGAGGTGTTTAAACATATAAGGGTGTTCCTGCAGCCACTCTGTAGCAATTCTGGATGTGGGGGGCATCGCATTGTTCTGTTAGAACTACCCAAGTCCGTCGGAATGCACGATGGACATGAATGGATGCAGGTGATCAGACAGGATGCTTACGTACGATGTCACCTTTCAGAGTCGTATCTAAACGTATCACTCCAGCTCCACACACCCCACACCATTACAGAACCTCCACTATTTTTAATAGTCCCCTGCTGACATTCAGGGTACATGGATTCGTGAGGTTTTCTATATACCCGCACATGTCCATTCGTTCGATACAATTTGAAACGAGACTCATCCGCCACGGCAACATGTTTCCAATAATCAACAGGCCAATGTCTGTTTTGACGGGACATGGCGAGGCGTAAAGCTTTGTGTCGTCCAGTTATCAATCGTACACGTAGGGTTTCCGGCTGCAGGGATTTCAGAGATATGATTTTTTACCGATTTGCACGATACACTCGTGAAATAATCGCACGGGAAAGTCCCTACTTCATCGCTACGTCGCAGATGATGTGTCCCATCGCTCTTGCATCGAGTATAACACCACGTTCAAACTCACTTAAAGCTTCATAATTTGCCACTGTAGCAGCAGTAACCGATCTAACAACTGCGCCAGATACTTATATTCTTATTTAGGCATTGCTGACAGCAGTGGCGTATTCTGCCTGTTTACATATCTCTGTATTTGGAAACGTATGCCTACACCAGTCTCTTTTGCACTTCAGTGTATATTCCTCAAAATTATGAAAAAAGTCATATTTTCTTAAAATAAGTAGTAGTTTCGTAATGCAGTAATAAATATTCTGATTTAGTTTTTCAGAAAATTATGATAGAGCCACTGAATACCACTGGGGTTATATTCGACTCCACTTTTCCCCTGGGTTTTAAATCAATAATTGTTGCTGTATTTGCTTTCCTATGTTCTTGGAATATTGTAGGCATGTGCTATCATTGACATTACTTCATATGCCGTAAATTATTTGTCACATGCTTTTGGAAAATAGTTCGGTCTGTTGGTTTGCGCAGGCAATGGCTCTTCACCTTCTTGAAAACGAAGTGGCCGAACGTTTCTGGAAGTTAATCCTCCCGCTGCAAAATCAGCGACATCAGTGATACAGATATTTATGTCCCCAATAGTGATGAAGAAATAGACACCTTAGAAGAGAATATTTCTGAGTCAGACCAAAGTTCGGAATCAGATTTGGGGCAGTACAAACGTACAGCCTGTGAAGGGACTGACACATATTTCTGACTTTTGTGGGAGGTACTTATTGTAGTTTAAGCTACTATATACGTGCGGTAGTGCCTATGCCACGATATATACTTTTTGTTTGGTCTAGGTCAGGCTCGTCCAAACTGTGCCCCTGGGGCGCTAGTGCCCGCGATCGCCCGCGGCCAGCGCCCTGGGCGAATTCGTACGCTGTCGCAGTGGCCGAGACGTGTCGCTTAGCTGGCCATGCAGACCGCCCGCCGAGCCTCGCCATGCCGGTACGCAAATATTGCAATAGATAAAAATGTATTTTGCGACAACACATCGCTGTCCTTTTCAGCGGAAGTGGGGGAAAACGCATGTAAAACGGATCTTTTTTGTTAGTTTTTCATTTGAGTTTCAATGAATGAAACAATTAATTGTTAAAGTGTTTTAAAAACAGGATTGTACAAAATTAATTGTATGTTCTTTTTTGGCGTGGTACGAGCAGGAAACAGGTGGGCAAAGTTTGTGCGCGAGTTACAAATGATAGCTGACAATTGGGAAAGCAGGGAAACCCTTTGCTGCTGGGAATCTCATCAAGGATTGCCTGGTTGACTGGGCGGGTTGTATTTGTCCACCAGACCTCACGGAAAAATTTGAAAAAATGGCTTTTTCGCGTCAAACTGTTGCTCATAGAGTCGAAGATATGGTCTCAGATATGGAGCTGCAATTAATGGAGAGAGCGGCAAACTTCATTTCACTTTGTATCACTCTTGAAGAGTCCGCGGACGTTGCGAACATATCTGAGATCGTCATATTCATTCGAGGTGTCGACGACAATCTGCGTGTCACCGAAGAATTTCTCGATCTTATACCACTAAAAGACACATCCACGGGTTTGGATATTTTTCCAGGCGTGGAAAACGGTTTTGAGTCAATGGGCTTAAAATGGGAACGCGTGACCAGTGTAACAAGGGATGCAGCCCATGCGCTACGAGGGATACGCACTGGATTTCTCAGTTACGTGAGGTAAAAAATGGCTGAAGCTGGCTGTTCCTTATTCGCGACAGTCCATTGTCTGATAGACCAGGAGGCACTTTGTGCGAAGATTGTCAGCATAAAAAATGTTATGAACACATTTTTGCGAACGGTTAATTATCTTCGCTCGCATGTACTCGCACATCGCCAATTTAAAGAATTTCTGGCTGATATCGAAGAGGAATACCCAGACATTCCCTTCCACAACGAAGTAAGATGGCTGACCAGAGGAAAGGTGCTTCATCGGGTTTTTTCCTTGAGGGGCGAAATAAATACCCTTTTGGAAATGAAAGGACATCCAGAAGAATTACTTTGTGATACTAAGTGGGTGGCGAATTTTGCTTTTTTGAGTGACCTTACTGGTCATTTAAATACTTTGAACATTTCACTCCAAGGCGAAAGTCACTATGTCGTTGATTTAGTGCAGACGATTCAAGTATTTAAAGAAAAATTTATTTTGTGGGAAAAACAATTGCGTGAGAAGAATTGTGGACACTTTCCTGCACTAGACAGCGTTAAAGAAGATGTGGATTTTTCAGATTATGTTCAAATCACTTGAGAATTACAAGAACAGTTTGAAAACACATTTTTGGAGATAAGTGAGCTTCATCCGGCCTTATATATACTTGTTCGCCCGTTTTCCCTTCGGGCAGAGGACGTCTCACAAGTGCTTCAACTAGAGCTGATTGACCTGCAGTGCGATATCCGGGACCGCTTTCTCATGTGTAAAACTCTGGATGACTTTTACAGCTCTATTCCACGAGAGAAATATTCTCTTTTGCACATGCACGCGGCCTAAGTTCCCTCAATGTTGAGCGCTTTTTCTCTCTTTTAAAGGTTGCTAAAACTAAGAACCGTTCATTACTTGGAGATAAAAATTTGACTAATTCTATGAAATTAGCAGTCTCATAGAATATCGTACCAAACACTGACAAAACCGTACCACGAAAAAGAAAAATGTGTAAAATGTTAATTGTCTTCTTTAAGAATGTTAACTGTAAGAATTGAAGAGCTTTATAACCTTAATTCGATTTTTTAATAAGTTTTCAAACTTGATAGGTTAAAATTATTACGTACAAAACAGAAAACTAAGGATCCGATTTCTAAACTCTGAAAAGGGATACAAAGGGATGTAGCCCGAAGTATAACAAAAAATGTTTACTTGCAACTGCTAACACTAAGAATGAGACTCTATATCCCTTTCATAATTTCTAAAATTGAATATTTATGACTCGAGATCATTTAAGAAACTGATATATTTTTCAGAAGACGCCTATTGTACATATGACGAGTGTGCAAGTGCGGTACTAATAGAATGAACTTGTGGGTCAGAAAACAACTAAGATGTTCTTCGATTCTTATTTTGGATGTTGTTTTCTAAAGCTTTTCGTAGTAATTCTGCCACACGAACACTAGTTGTTACCTAAACTGTAAATGGTTAGCTTGTTTTACCACTCATCGGCCTCTTTCACAAAGGTGCGCTTCCTCTGTTATTTTGTCTGCGATGGATCTGACTGCGGGACAGTCCAGCGCAGAGCAGTGGTGTGCGGTCGCACCCATTCCGCAGCTCTGTCTCTCTCTCTCTCTCTCTCTCTCTCTCTCTCGCTCCTATGCCGACACTAGCGACACACGGTCGCGGACGGGGCGCTGAACCACACTACCTGGAGCCCGCGGGGTGCGGGCGCGCCCGCCGGGAGCAATTCTTGGATGAGCCTGGTCAAGGTCAACAAACAAGAAGAAGTGTGGCGCAAACACGAGAAGACATTCTGGAAGAGAGGAATGTTGCAGATAATGCGAGTAAAGTCAGCCTCATCAACAATCGCAGAACAAAATGTGACCAGTTGTTTGTTTGGAAAACATGCACCGGCGGAAAAAAATCGCAATATCCAAAAATAAAATGTAGAACAATAAAATTTCTGGAATAAATTTTCTGTGTGACATATATAAGTGATTCACTTAGCAAGATAACACGTTTGAGTAAGCGTGAGATAAACTATTGCAAATGTAAAATGCTGGTACAATAATAACTGTAACTGGCAGAACGTTGAATGCAAGCATGAAAAAGTGCATGCACTATGTTTTATACGTATCAGATATCAGTTTGTGGAATGGAGCTCCACGACTGTTGCAGTTGCTCAGTCAGTACAGGGCTGAGAATGGTGGTTGTAGATTACCTGGAGTTGTCGTCCGACGATGTCCCATAAGTGCTCGATTAGACAAATACTTAGTGGTCAGGCAGGCCAAAACAACATGTCGAAACGACACTCTGTAGAACGTGTCAGTTTACAACAGCGGCATGTAGACATGTGTTACCCTGTTGCAAAATGCCCAATGGAATGCGGTGCATGCATGGCAGCGTAACAGGTCTAATCATCAGAATGACGTACAAATTTGCAGTCAGTGCGCGTGGGATAACCACAAGAATACTTTTGCTGTAATATGGTATCGCAACCCAGAACATACACTCCTGGAAATGGAAAAAAGAACACATTGACACCGGTGAGTCAGACCCACCATACTTGCTCCGGACACTGCGAGAGGGCTGTACAAGCAACGATCACACGCACGGCACAGCGGACACACCAGGAACCGTGGTGTTGGCCGTCGAATGGCGCTAGCTGCGCAGCATTTGTGCACCGCCGCCGTCAGTGTCAGCCAGTTTGCCGTGGCATACGGAGCTCCATCGCAGTCTTTAATACTGGTAGCATGCCGCGACAGCGTGGACGTGAACCGTATGTGCACTTGACGGACTTTGAGCGAGGGCGTATAGTGGGCATGCGGGAGGCCGGGTGGACGTACCGCCGAATTGCTCAACACGTGGGGCGTGAGGTCTCCACAGTACATCGATGTTGTCGCCAGTGGTCGGCGGAAGGTGCACGTGCCCGTCGACCTGGGACCGGACCGCAGCGACGCACGGATGCACGCCAAGACCGTAGGATCCTACGCAGTGCCGTAGGGGACCGCACCGCCACTTCCCAGCAAATTAGGGACACTGTTGCTCCTGGGGTATCGGCGAGGACCATTCGCAACCGTCTCCATGAAGCTGGGCTACGGCCCCGCACACCGTTAGGCCGTCTTCCGCTCACGCCCCAACATCGTGCAGCCCGCCTCCAGTGGTGTCGCGACAGGCGTGAATGGAGGGACGAACGGAGACGTGTCGTCTTCAGCGATGAGGGTCGCTTCTGCCTTGGTGCCAATGATGGTCGTATGCGTGTTTGGCGCCGTGCAGGTGAGCGCCACAATCAGGACTGCATACGACCGAGGCACACAGGGCCAACACCCGGCATCATGGTGTGGGGAGCGATCTCCTACACTGGCCGTACACCACCGGTGATCGTCGAGGGGACACTGAATAGTGCACGGTACATCCAAACCGTCATCGAACCCATCGTTCTACCATTCCTAGACCGGCAAGGGAACTTGCTGTTCCAACAGGACAATGCACGTCCGCATGTATCCCGTGCCACCCAACGTGCTCTAGAAGGTGTAAGTCAACTACCCTGGCCAGCAAGATCTCCGGATCTGTCCCCCATTGAGCATGTTTGGGACTGGATGAAGCGTCGTCTCACGCGGTCTGCACGTCCAGCACGAACGCTGGTCCAACTCAGGCGCCAGGTGGAAATGGCATGGCAAGCCGTTCCACAGGACTACATCCAGCATCTCTACGATCGTCTCCATGGGAGAATAACAGAATGCATTGCTGCGAAAGGTAGATATACACTGTACTAGTGCCTACATTGTGCATGCTCTGTTGCCTGTGTCTATGTGCCTGTGGTTCTGTCAGTGTGATCATGTGATGTATCTGACCCCAGGAATGTGTCAATAAAGATTTCCCTTCCTGGGACAATGAATTCACGGTGTTCTTATTTCAATTTCCAGGAGTGTAGCTACGGGTCCAGGTCCACTGTGTTTAGCGCGTACACAGGTTGTTTGCAGGCGTTCAACGGGCCTCCTAACCAAAACACGGCAGTCACTGGCACCGAGGCAGAACCGGCTTCCATCAGCGGACACAACTGATCTTCTGTCCACCCTCCGGTGAGCTCTAGCCTGACACCACTGACGTCGCAAACGTTGGTGGTTTGGGGTCTGGTTAATGCACGCTACTGGGCGTCTCGCTCAGAGCTGTCCTGGAAGTAACCGATTTATAACAGTTCGTTTTGTCACTGTGCCAACTGCTGCTAAAGTTGTTGCTGCAGACGCTGCACAATAACCCAGAGCTGTACTCCGACCACGATGGTCTTCCCTCTCGGTAGGCACATGTTGACGTCCAGAACCCAGTGGTACAGCGGCCATCATTTTCGTGACCGCCGCTGCCAGCTAACATGTACACCGGCCCCACACTACCAAGTTTTGCTGCAGTATCGCAGAAGGAACATCCTGCGTCTCGTAGCCCTATTACATGCCCTGGACGAAACTCAGTGAGCTGTTGATATAGACGTCTACGTCGCCTTAAAGGTATTCTCGACTAACATCAGTCCGCAGCTCCTGGTCGTGCGGTAGCGTTCTCGCTTACCACGCCCGGGTTCCCGTGTTCGATTCCCGGCGGGGTCAGGGATTTTCTCTGCCTCGTGATGACTGGGTGTTGTGTGCTGTCCTTAGGTTAGTTAGGTTTAAGTAGTTCTAAGTTCTAGGGGACTGATGACCATAGATGTTAAGTCCCATGGTCCTCAGAGCCATTTGAACCATTTTTTGACTAACATCAAATCAAGACGTACAATCTCAAAGCTAACTAACGCTCACCACCGTTACAGCATGTATTTAAAGTACACCTGATTTTCATATTCTTAGTGGTGCTACTAGGGCTACTGGAGTCAAATTCGAACACACATCACGTTCCAGATGTAAGAACACACCTACCAACACTTATTTATGTCGTACGACTCCTTCTTGGTGCTGTGATTTTTTTTATGTCAGTTTAACACATGAAATACTAAAGTGAACTTGCTTATGGTAGTAGGTGGACATCAGTATATGCCGCTGAACTGAAGTGCTATAACGAAATAAATTTCGGGTGAACAGCCTGGTAAGAGTGTGCATAGGGCACAATATTTCGGCAATCAACCACGTTGCCACGTTGAAGTGCTATATCGATCTCTTGATCCTAGCAGCTGCTTACAAGGGCCACAATGAAACATTTGTACATTTGTGGATGAAAGAGGATGGTAGATTCATTTGTAATGAAGCAATTGGTAGAAATCGTTTTACCGAAGTTTCAAGATGCAACCAATTTCACGACACAGATGAGAGATGTCACAATCTTGTACCTGACAAGCTTTCTCCCATCGGAGAAATATTTCAAGATGCTGACATTCCTCAAGGCAACATAACAGTTGACGAACAACATGTGACATTTCGTGGTAGGTTGTAAGGTGTCAAAAAAATAACACACCTTACACTGAATTCCTGAAACAGTTCCAGTTAACTCGGTATGTCACACGACACAGTAACATGAAACTGAACGAATGTTATTTAAATGGTAATGTAATAAATAAGCTAGCATTTCATGAATATACACCAGTTCAAATGGTTCAAATGGCTCTGAGCACTATGGGACTCAACTGCTGTGGTCATTAGTCCCCTAGAACTTAGAACTACTTAAACCTGACTAACCTAAGGACATCACACACATCCATGCCCGAGGCAGGATTCGAACCTGCGACCCTAGCAGTCGCACGGTTCCGGACTGCGCGCCTAGAACCGCGAGACCACCGCTATACACCAGTAACACTCGCACTAGTAATTGCGTAATTTCCTGACCCTAGCTACGAGATGCACTACTGAGGAAAAGAGAATTTTATTAAGACAATTCCCGTCCCATGTAGGCCGACACAGTTCGCAACGGGGCATCTAGCGGACACAATGAGACGCCTGCCGCCACTGCACGGGTCTTAGGTAGAAAGCCACCCCTTGTCCCTACTTTTAACGATGAGCTATTAACGACGACACTTTGGAATGCCTTTAGATAGGAACACGGCAGGAAATGCTAGATAGAATCTCTGGAGATAAAACGTCCAGAGAAACCCAACACATAACATAGGTGACTCATTGTAGTCACCTGCGTTGAAAACTCACATGAAAGAAAAAGCTGTGATAGGAAAATATGGGTTGAAATTAGGGCCCGTGTGTGGGAGTGCAAAGCTTTTCGTTCTCTATGTGCACGTTTACACTGCTCGACAAGAAAATAAATCATAATAAGTTCGTCAAGGCAAGAGAGTTGCTTCAGATATTGTCAGAGGCTTAGAACACAGCGGCAGAAACGTATCGGCTGACAACTTTCTCACAAGCCTTACTCGGTTGAGAGCACTTTAAAAACCGAAGTCACACTTTTAGAAACAGTTAAAAGAAATAAAGGAGAACTGTCATAAACTTTCACTCAGACCAAAGGTCGATGAATTATTCATCACTTTTTGAGTTTCATGAGCATGTAGCAATTGCTTGGTTTTTTCCAAAGAGTGAAAAAAATTGTAACTTAGTACGATGCATTCAAGGAGAGAAGTGGAAGAGCGTGAACAACCCTAAACAATAATGTTTCTGGATTCTTATAAAACAGAATCAGCAGCAGGTACAACGGACAAACTGGGTCCGAAAGCACACTACAAAGAAAATGCGCTGAAGATGGCACTGATGTTATTTTTTTACATGACTGATATTAGCGCAGTGAATTCATTTGTAATTTGGCTGTATCTTGCACCAGGCTGGAAGAAAGGAGTAACTGCAAGACGCAAGAATTCCACATACAACTAGGAAAGCGGCTGATTGGCAGGAAACTAGACAGCATTAGTTACCTCGTATTTTTACAAAAACCGCAAATAAAAAAACGAGAACAGTACCCATTTTGTAAAAGATCTGGGGGTAGAAAACACACTAATAAATGTTCAAAATGTGAATGTTCTGTGTGAAAAAACAGTTGGAAATTTTCACTTTGGAATTTGAAAAAAAAGTTGTACTTTCATCACAATGGTTTATACCTTTCACTGAGATAAATGCTTAAAAATAATTTTGAAATTTCCACATATGTTCATTCGACTATCATAAAATTATTATATTCAACACCTATTAAAATTATACGTGATAAAAAACAGATTCGATTGAAATCGCTAGAGACTTCTGTGGTACTCATAGTAACAAAAATGTATGCGGTATTAGGAGGGCTATCTTTTTTCTCTGGCGAAATCCTGGTTCATATTAAATGATATAAGGTTTACATGCAATCCCATGGAAATATACACAATGGAGTGCTTTCCATATTTCGAAAATAAGGTAACTGCAGTGAGAGAAAACAGGAATAACCACCTTTTGCGCCATCTGAAAATTCTTTACTACACATTGCGAAAAGTTAACCTTTTTGTGGTCCTAATAAACTGACACATTGACTTACGCATAATTTTTCATCATCCCTTTTTTTCGTATCTGCTGTGAGATAATTATAAACAGTTGCTTAATGACAACAGAAAGATTCTGCGTGTTCTCAAGAAGTGAAAAGCTGCATAAATCTCAAGAGCAGAAAATATGTTTTACGTGATAACTGCAATGTCGTTACGGCCGCTCCACGTGATATACCCAATGCCAACACACTGTCAGCTTCTGGTTTTATTATACAGCCCTAAGATCCAATAGCTAACACCCCAGTTCGATTATGGCTCATACATTGTCAAGTTACGACAGATAACCTGTTTCTGGTTTTAGAATATTATTTTAGTTCTGAAACCCAGTTTGCTCGTGTCAACTATCAGCGCCTTGCCTACTTAGCATTACCGGTAGAACATGACAGACTTTCCGTTCTGCAAGATAGAGTTAATTCCCTAACATGAGGTTTACTGTAACGTTTGACATTATCAGCAGAAGGTGGCTAACATTGTTTACTGCAAAATTAAATAAGTACCGCTTCAAGGAGTCACACTTCTCTGCAATCACATCAGCCCACGTTTCTTCAGTTCAGTATTCAGTTTCATTGAAGTGTCACGTAGTTTCCACTGAGTGACGGGAGAAGATGACACAGATTTGAACAGCAAGTAAATAACACAGCATTAGATCACTATGTTTGGTTGGTTATGATATTCATTTTAAAAACGAGTATTTAACGAATCTATTAACGCAAATAATATTGCTGGCATTGGTAGCTCTCATCAGTAAGTGCACTTTGAGCTTTTCGTTAGATCATCAGTAGTGTTCATAAGTGTTTTGTAATGGTATAGAACCAATTTTTGTGGTTTTTGATGAATCTAATCTGTGGTATTAATGTTGGTACAGAGATCGTAGTACGCTTGTTTGCTAAACTGTAATTCAATTCTAGGCTGCCATTAACTGAGCTGTCTGTATTTTAATGAGTGACACTTGCAATTTAGCTGCGGATAGATATATTTCAATATCCACAGCTCTTGAAAAGTGTAATGCAACAGTCGAATTTTGCTCTTCAACTTTTAAATTTTGACAGTAGTGGGAATATGGAATCAGATATAATCGAATGGCAACAGATAATTGTGATGTACATTTGCAGACACAAGTAAATGATTACAGTTTCAGAAAAAGGTTGGTGAGCGGTTCAATGGAAAGAGCTTCACAAATTCAGAAGGTCAATAGTGCGGTGCTTCACATCTGGCGCTAATGCAAACAGTTATTGGGTTTGTCATTGACTGACTTGTTGGATGCCGTCCTGGGAAATATCATGCCAGATTCTTTCCAACTGGCGCCTGCCACGGCGGGTTATGGCTTATAATGATGGACAACAAAACGAGGCATAGAATATCGCCGACATATTATTGTGCTGTAAGGGTGCCGCATAGGACAATCAAAGGTGTTCTGCTATAAAAAGGAATTTCGCTGACGGGCTGTATAGCGGACGACAGACACATTTGTACTCCACCACTCTCGGAGGAGTCTCCACGAGGCGTAGCGCCTTCGCATCGCTCCTGTCACTTGTTAGGACGATATAATTATAGGCATGAGTCATCGACAGATGTCACCAACAGGCATGGACCTGAGTTACAGAGATGCACGTAATTGTACTAGTATGCGGCAGAGGTCAGCAGTTGACGGACGTAGTCAAAACAATGTTGTAAAGTTATGTTTGACTAATATTTAATGTATTTGCATAATTATGATAGTTTTATATGTGTAGTAATTAGCAGTGTGAGTGTTCTATGAGTGAAGAAGAACAGAAGTAAATGAAAATTGTTTTGTTTACTCACGAAGTACCAGTTAAACTATACAGGTGATTTACTACACTCCTGGAAATGGAAAAAAGAACACATTGACACCGGTGTGTCAGACCCACCATACTTGTTCCGGACACTGCGAGAGGGCTGTACAAGCAATGATCACACGCACGGCACAGCGGACACACCAGGAACCGCGGTGTTGGCCGTCGAATGGCGCTAGCTGCGCAGCATTTGTGCACCGCCGCCGTCAGTGTCAGCCAGTTTGCCGTGGCATACGGAGCTCCATCGCAGTCTTTAACACTGGTAGCATGCCGCGACAGCGTGGACGTGAACCGTATGTGCAGTTGACGGACTTTGAGCGAGGGGCATGCGGGGCATGCGGGAGGCCGGGTGGACGTACCGCCGAATTGCTCAACACGTGGGGCGTGAGGTCTCCACAGTACATCGATGTTGTCGCCAGTGGTCGGCGGAAGGTGCACGTGCCCGTCGACCTGGGACCGGACCGCAGCGACGCACGGATGCACGCCAAGACCGTAGGATCCTACGCAGTGCCGTAGGGGACCGCACCGCCACTTCCCAGCAAATTAGGGACACTGTTGCTCCTGGGGTATCGGCGAGGACCATTCGCAACCGTCTCCATGAAGCTGGGCTACGGTCCCGCACACCGTTAGGCCGTCTTCCGCTCACGCCCCAACATCGTGCAGCCCGCCTCCACTGGTGTCGCGACAGGCGTGAATGGAGGGAGGAATGGAGACTGTCGTCTTCAGCGATGAGAGTCGCTTCTGCCTTGGTGCCAATGATGGTCGTATGCGTGTTTGGCGCCGTGCAGGTGAGCGCCACAATCAGGACTGCATACGACCGAGGCACACAGGGCCAACACCCGGCATCATGGTGTGGGGAGCGATCTCCTACACTGGCCGTACACCACTGGTGATCGTCGAGGGGACACTGAATAGTGCACGGTACATCCAAACCGTCATCGAACCCATCGTTCTACCATTCCTAGACCGGCAAGGGAACTTGCTGTTCCAACAGGACAATGCACGTCCGCATGTATCCCGTGCCACCCAACGTGCTCTAGAAGGTGTAAATCAACTACCCTGGCCAGCAAGATCTCCGGATCTGTCCCCCATTGAGCATGTTTGGGACTGGATGAAGCGTCGTCTCACGCGGTCTGCACATCCAGCACGAACGCTGGTCCAACTGAGGCGCCAGGTGGAAATGGCATGGCAAGCCGTTCCACAGGACTACATCCAGCATCTCTACGATCGTCTCCATGGGAGAATAGCAGCCTGCATTGCTGCGAAAGGTGGATATACACTGTACTAGTGCCGACATTGTGCATGCTCTGTTGCCTGTGTCTATGTGCCTGTGGTTCTGTCAGTGTGATCATGTGATGTATCTGACCCTAGGAATGTGTCAATAAAGTTTCCCCTTCCTGGGACAATGAGTTCACGGTGTTCTTATTTCAATTTCCAGGAGTGTATAATTAAATGTGCAGTCAGTTTATGGTACTAATGAATCGTGAGTAGAACACAAATTAATCGGTAATTTCAGAAGGAGTAATTTTATATTTGATACTTTTCTAAATTTATTTATATAGCAATTGCCATAGAAAGAAATGTTTTACTTTGATTGGTCATTGAAGTAAAGCGCGGGTTAGCGCGGGATAATACTGCAACCTGATTTGCTGTTTGTGATATCAGCCAATCTGAAAATTGCAGGCTCGAGCCAATCTATGCTGGAAACAAAGCCTTTGGTGTGATCTGGGAGGGTCGGGGATGAGGGTTCGGAGTAGTAACATCTCATTGAAGGCAGCCCCGACGAAAGTACCATAAAATCGCGGAATAATGCTAGTTACGAGTTCGCGAAGTAGTACAATGCGTATTTAAGTGAACGGTATAGTGGAAGTCGTGTGGAATTTCGGACGGAATATCAAAATTATTGCTTTTGCCTGTTAGTTAAAACCGCGTGGCGTGTTGTGCGATCTAAGACTGGAACAGGTATTACGTGTAGAGCAGGGTGCCCAACATTTGAGCGAGCATTTTCATAACTTAACGATCCTGTGAACTCTATTAACTTCGGTAACGGGTGTAAATACCATAAACTGGTTACGTGTGTGATTGTGGATTGCGTGTGAACTTTACACTGTGTAGACACTCTAACATTCTGCGTGGTGTCTGTTTGTTCTATATCGTGTCTCCCTACCACTTTCGCGCAACGACGCTCTGAGCGTGTTTTTTAGGGAATTGACTAGTTGGAACCTGGGACCTGTTGCTGGTAAGGAGACGCCAGACCACACATGACACGTAGAATTCAGAAGAGTTCAGTGAGACTAGCGCTGATATAGCCAAATACTTAATTATTTCAGCGTCAGCTCCACTGCACTCCCGGTAAAAGAATCTTAATACTAACTAAATTTAGTGGAAGGCGTTCAAGGCTTTCCTATTTTTAGTTAGCTGGTAAAATAACCTCGACAAAGCAGTTAAGTTTACCATTGGAAATTTTATTCTACTCACAAAACATCGTTTATAAATTGCACTATTGACAAAAGGAAATGTTTTAATACAGGATGGTAAAAACCAACTGCGTTCAACAAAAATGTGAACGAATAATCCCTGAGTTGGTTTCCAAGTTCTACAATGGATCCGCTCACATCGCCTTCTCGGAAGCTCCTCTTTCCTAACTTCTCCTTACTACAATTTACCGAAGTTGGTTTAAAAAAAAACTATCTGGCTGTGTTTTCATCTGACCAATCAGGGTCTCAATGTTAACCTTAAGCTCAGCCTATAAAAATCCTGTCTATCCAATGAGAAACGTTATACTTTTCGTGGTGGGGCAATGTTTTTAAAGTTTGCGACGTAACAGAGACGCGAAAAAGTCTCACGCTATAACTTGCGGGTGGTGTAGCCCTTTTTGTGTTATCGTAAGATCTATACTGTTCTTCTGGAGCGCTCTAGCTTTTAACATTGGCTGGGGGGTGGTCCTGACGTAACTGAGACGCGAAAAAGTCTCACGCTAACTTGCGGGTGGTGTGGTCCTAGCGGTTAGCTGGCGACGTGGGTGTCCGTCCGTCCCTTATCGTAGGGCCTTCCTGCTTAACACGGTTCTGCTCTCGGCTTCTGTTCTCGTTTCTCCCCTCCGAACTGCGTCTGTCTCACGGTGGGAAGGTATGACATGCATTTAGGCATTCTTGTGTTGGTCTGTGGTATTCCACTTGCTCACTCATTACTCGTATTGCTTTCGTTAATTTAATGTCACGGTTTATTCGGAGCTATGTGACATACTACTGGATTTGCTTATCATGTCAGGGTTTTCATGGAAGGTGTTGGATTTGCCTGACACCTTACAACACTTAGTACGGATTCGGCAGTATTAACTGTGATCTTTATCGTAAAAAGACACCTGAAAGTTGACATTGCCGAATTAAAACTTTTATTTCAGTACTAGCCATATCCCGGTTACCGGACAATTCTATGTATGTTGCGACCTGCAGCAGAGAGTAGTGGTCTAGTATTTTCTACTACAGCTTTTAGCTAGACAAATGAACATTGCTGGACTCTGGCAGGGCGGTAAAAAAGAAACGTGCCACGCCGCAACCAGACACGTCTTCAGTGGTCTTGATGGCTCAGTTCAAAGACAGTTCTACCGTAGTCAATGAGATTGCAGGCTGAATGTGATCGTCAGTACAACAGAGGTGTTGTTAGTGTACAGAGGTCAATGGCAGTCGACGAAATGGGCGCCGTGATCCAAGGGTCCTGCGAGTCGTCCATTAATGGTCCTCGTGGTTTCTGAAGCACCAGCGGCACACTGAACAAATGAAAATGATAAGTTCGGGGCTCTACGAGGTGCATTCAAGTTCTAAGGCCTCCGATTCTTTTTCTCCGGACTGGAAAGAGATAGAAACATGCGCATTGTTTTAAAATGAGGCTGCGTTCATTGTCGATACGCCCCAGAGATGGCAGAACCATACGGCAGATGGAATTTTACCGCCAGCGGCGAGAATGAGAACTGTTTTAAATACTTAAAATGGCGACGTTTTCCTTACTTGAACAGCGTGCAATCATTAGTTTTCTGAATTTGCGTGGTGTGAAACCAACTGAAATTCATCAACAGTTGAAGGAGACATGTGGTGATGGAGTTAAGGATGTGTCGCAAGTGTGTTCGTGGGTGCGACAGTTTAATGAAGGCAGAACATCATGTGACAACAAACCGAAACAACCTCGGGCTCGCACAAGCCGGTCTGACGACATGATCGAGAAAGTGGAGAGAATTGTTCTGGGGGATCGCCGAATGACTGTTGAACAGATCGCCTCCAGAGTTGGTATTTCTGTGGGTTCTGTACACACAATCCTGCATGACGACCTGAAAATGCGAAAAGTGTCATCCAGGTGGGTGCCACGAATGCTGACGGACGACCACATGGCTGCCCGTTTGTCATGTTGCCAAGCAATGTTGACGTGCAACAACAGCATGAATGGGACTTTCTTTTCGTCGGTTGTGACAATGGATGAGACGTGGCTGCGATTTTTCAATCCAGAAACAAAGCGCCAGTCAGCTCAATGGAAGCACACAGATTCACCGCCACCAAAATATTTCGGGTAACCGCCAGTGCTGAGAAAATGATGGTGTCCATGTTCTGGGACAGCGAGGGCGTAATCCTTACCCATTGCGTTCCAAAGGGCACTACGGTAACAGGTGCATCCTACGAAAATGTTTTGAAGAACAAATTCCTTCCTGCACTGCAACAAAAACGTCCGGGAAGGGCTGCGCGTGTGCTGTTTCACCAAGACAACGCACCCGCACATGGAGCTAACGTTACGCAACAGTTTCTTCGTGATAACAACTTTGAAGTGATTCCTCATGCTCCCTACTCACCTGACCTGGCTCCTAGTGGCTTTTGGCTTTTTCCAACAATGAAAGACACTCTCCGTGGCCGCACATTCACCAGCCGTGCTGCTATTGCCTCAGCGATCTTCCAGTGGTCAAAACAGACTCCTAAAGAAGCCTTCACCGCTGCCATGGAATCATGGCGTCAGCGTTGTGAAAAATGTGTACGTCTGCAGGGCGATTACGTCGAGAAGTAACGCCAGTTTCATCGATTTCGGGTGAGTAGTTAATTAGAAAAAAAATCGGAGGCCTTAGAACTTGAATGCACCTCGTAGGTGCCTCTCTAATAACTACTTGGTCCTCACGTCCTTTCATCTCCCTCTCTAGGTCGACCACTTCCTTCTCGCGCTGTGTTCTGGCTTGTCTCACTCATTCCTTCCAGCATCGTCGAATAGTGGCTTCGCTCCGATCCAAATTTTGCTTAGTTCCCCGACTGCTCGAACTCGCTTCTCTGAGCCCATTACACGGCCTCTCTCAAATTATTTGCGGATATTGTTCAAGCGCATGTCAGTGCCGCCTAAGTAGATGCACTACTATACTGAATACACTGATAGAAATTTGGAAAGGATTCCTGCCCTGGTAACGACACAGGCAATTGTATACTGCCATTTCCATCTGCGTGGTGAAATTGCACTGTAGCTTCACACATTATCCATCGTCCACCAAAGTTTACCCCTATTAATTTCAATTTATGATCAATTTTCAGATCTCCTTCGTGTTGTGTCGTTTTTCCTGTTTTAGAGTGTAATTTTATTTTTGGTGGAAGATATTGTATTTTTGAGATAAAGACTTTCCATCTGAGTCTTGTTTTACCATTATCTTTGGTCATGTTTCATCTCTCTCTTGTTGAACCACAATCATTGCTAGTTTGTTTAGTGTGTAAATATTTGATATTATCAAATCACCCGTGTGAATAATGAAAATTTGCCGTGTAAAAGCTACGTTAACCATGTCGTGACAGTTCCAAACAGTACATATAGCAGATCCGTCGAGTAGTAATGAATCTTTTGTAATAAAAACAATAATTACGAATTAATAACATTGACTGCTTTTTTTGTAGCGCAGAGCATTGTTCCCCATTAAAATGTTTCTTGGTATGGTGAATCATTACTGAAAACTTTCAAGGCATCTACAATTCGTTAAAACGACCAATACCTTGTCCTCTGTTTCACGTGACAAAGAATGTGACAAATACTTACGTCATTTCTCTTTAGCTGGAAACATACGTAAACATATTGATGAATAAAATACTGTAGACATTACATATTTGCTAAAATTCCCGTCCTTTTATTGATTTATACTCTATGAGTATTCATAGGAGTCCAGAATATGAACTGCTTTTAACTTCTTTGTACTCGTATTAGGTAGATAGTCAAAATCTCGTCGTGCTAATTAAGTAGTCTGTGATAGCAGATATCAAATGGCATAGAAGTTAGTTACAAAAGAGTAACTTTCTGTCTGTACTGATAAACTGCAACTGAACGTTTCTGGTTTCATTTCTGGATTTGAAAAAACGGAAGACAAAAGGACACACAGAGAGAAAAACAAATCTCCGGTCTTCTTTATCGCATGTGCTACAATTAGAGGCACAAAATGAAACAGGAATACAAGTTCATTTTGTGATCATCAATGAACTGTCTTATCGCTATGGGCTCCCATCGGGTAGACCAGTCGCCTGGTTCAGGTCATTTTAGTTGACGCCACTTCGGCGACTTGCGTGTCGATGGGGATGAGATGATGATGAACACAACACAACACTCAGTTCCTGGGCGGGAATAATCTCCGATCCAGCCGAAAATCGAACCGAGTCCCCATTGCTTGGCATTCCGTCGCGCTGATCACTCATCTATAGAGGCGGACGTGACCATGAATAAAACAGTATTAAATTGACATTCATACAGACTGTATATACAGTTTAAATTTGAAAATAATATGTGGTTCAGCAGTGCCATATCGAAATTCCAAATGTGGAATTAAACAATTAAATAATTATGTTCTTCCAGCTGCTGTCAGTAACTCTTACTCCTTGTTTGTGTGCATAGCTCCTTAGTGTAACATTTCAACCAACAGAGGTTTTATGCGGTAATTTCTCGCTGTGTTAGTCTTTCTACAGTGCCTCATTTTGGGCGGACATGAAATATCTACTGTGTCTAGCGAGTTATTTGTAACTATTTGGGGATGCAATAGCATTGAGGCACTTCATTAAGGAGTTCACGTCATGCTTCAGGCAATATTTTGATGGATGCGTGCGTCGCTGTGTGTGTGTGTGTGTGTGTTTGTAGGAAGAAAGTTACAACACTTCATACAGACATTACACTTCTTGTATCACTGACTCATTCTTGCAAATATTTTAGACATGGAAATAACATTGTGAAACTTGAAGCACATCATAGAAAAATTTTATCCTGTTAACTGTATAACCTGCTGTGTTTCACACCAAGTGTGGTACAACGATCGAACTTTCCATAGTTTAAAGAGCTGCCTTACGAGTAAGTTCATGGCTTGAACATTATGCCCAAATCTGTAAATATGCTGCTGACACATTTTATATTTAGAAATACTGTGAGGTTCATAATTCCTGTAACTATTTTGATAAATACCTTTGAAACTGCAGAAAAAGTGTCAGGACTCTGGATACTTCTGAGCAGAGCCAAGATGGCTGCTTTGGGGGTGCAGTGACCCTGGATCTGTCCTTTTAATCGCCCGAAAGATACTGGGTTGTGAATAGCTATTTTGTACTAATGGTTCTCACAGTTCCCAGAAATGAGGTGTGGCTTTTCAGGATGTGAATGGTGTCTTAGATATTTAGAGTGCAGCTTATTACATGGCCATAACGATGTCAGAGATAAAGTGGGTGTAGCACCTAATGTGTTAGATTAGAAGGGTGTGGCTTGTTATGTCTTGAGTAGTATAGCATTAGGGATAAACCTAAAGATATGCACTACTTATTTTTTGTGCTATGATGTACTTGGTGCCCACATGCCATTTGAATTTCCTAATGGTAAAGTCGAACAACACTGACGAACCAACGAGCCATTACAGATGTTGCAGTATCCCTTCTAAAGCAGGGGCATCAGGTCACGTGCCCCTGGGGAGTCTCTTGGACCAGCCTAGGCTGTACAACATCGAACTGGGGGCAGGACTCGTACTAGCATCTGAGCGAGTCGGCCAATTTTGCCTGACATTCAAGTGGCAGATGTTATTGAATGTAATGATAACCTAACACCACAATTGGGTCAGCAGTTGTCGTTAAATATCTACTAGTTCCCTAACTCCTTTTGATAGCTTTCAGAAGTAATTTCCTTACATCGATAGGGTGACTGAGAGTAACCTGTAAGTTGTTTATATCAGTCTTACATTTGCCAACTGTAATTTTAAGAAATATCCAAATAAACTGGTTGTGAATTTTGATTTGGTTGTGTTTTCTTTATATTGATAGTAACATTTGAATACATTGTGTTTCAATTGGGCAGTGATGATCATTATTATAGAATTCTTTGTTGAGCGAAGGATAGACCACATAATAAATATACAATTTTAATATTTTGCTGTGCCACTTTTTGCCTTTTCTGTAACAAATATTTAAAGTCTTCACCTGCAAGATGAGGCAGAAATTTCAGAATACTAGGCATAGTCTCTTCACTTCTCCACCAAGAAGATGAAAAACTGACAGCTGAAACAAACCTCCTTACTGAAATAATTAAAATTGAAAGATTCAAAGTGAGTAAGAGAGCTGTTAATGTTAGGAAGTTCGTACTAACACTAGAAAGTTAAATAAATATGAAAAATGTGACACACAAGTCGTTTAAAGTCTAAACAAGAAACTTGTGAATAAAAGTCTTCCGGACCTAAAGCCGAAAATGGAAACATCGTGGTTATATTCTATGATGCCGTCCAAAGTGGCCGAGCGGTTCTAGGCACTTCAGTCTGGAACCACGGGACCGCTACCACAGGTTCGAATCCTGCCTCGGGCATTAATGTGTGTGATATCCTTAGGTTAGTTAGGTTTAAGTAGTTCTAAGTTCTAGGGGACTGATGACCTTAGATGTTAAGTCCTATAGTGCTCAATGCCATTTGAACCATTTTGCCATAATCTATGATAGCGATTATGACTAGGAGCTGAGAATATCCTTGCAACGAACGATTTGGTGTATATTGAGAAGGACACCACTATAACCTTCCAAATAGATGTTAATGAAAACATAATATGTTTTTGTTTCCTAAGATGCGAAGGAAGTTAACTAAAGTAATAAATGCCTACAGCATTGCAGAAATGAAATTATAAGGAAGCTCTGTCTTCTCTGTTTATAGTGAATAACGTGATGAATCCTAGCAATAGAGAATTATGTACACCAGATTATAGCAAGTATATTTCATTTTTATAACTCGTTTAGTGTAAGAAACAGCTACAAGTTTGCGAAATCACTCGGAAACCAAAGTGTCCAGGTCTATCTACTCATGTGTTCACCTTAGTAACCCTTTCTACTACGAAACCGAAAGTGTTATATGAGATTATTCTGTGACTGCTTACGTTAGGTCAGTTTATGTCATTTGAATTCTGTCGTACATATCTGACTTGGTTCTAGCTTCATTCACGTTTCAGTGCGTATTACAGCAACATGGATGAGTACTGCAGAATACCCCGATATGGTCTTCTGTATGGCGTAGCTCATGGTGATGGATGAGCTGCTCGTCGGCTTCATCAAGATCGTTATACACAACGTCCAACTCCATCGCATACCCTTTTCGCCAGAAGAAAGCAACTGTTTGGAGAAAGGAGTACTTTCACTGTCAGCAGGCGTGACTGTGGTGCTTCAAGGAGACACGGCACACACGATTTCGAAGTGCCCATAATGTAAACAATAGTGTTTGTGGAACTTGATTATGTTTCCTTTTGTTTCTTTGATCATTAATGAGTGGAACTGTAGAACTAGTTATGTACTGAGTTGTGTCTAACATAAAACCTGTAAAAGTGGTCGCATGCTGTAGATTTTGAAACACGGAAACGGTAAGTTTCCAGGCGTGGTATCCAGTGCATAATATAATTTACTGAGTACGTCTACAAGTGCTAGAAGTTTGTAACAGGAATTACCGAGAATCCTATGCATTACAGTTACAGTCACAATCAATTTTATATCAGCTGATTATACCAATCCTCTATGATAGTAATAATTTCGAAATTAAGAAAAAATGTTGTGCTTCTCTGAATTCCACTTTACTCCTTTCGTAAGAGCTAATTTAGGGCACTTTTCCCGCAGCTAAGCGTATCTGTTGGATAACAAGTAAGCAATATTGCCCCAGAAAGTACCGCACGTATTTCTCTGACACGGACCGAAGGTGGGCACTGAGGCACGCAGCACGCGGCGGGGATAACCACATGAAAGACCGCCCTCAAGGCTCGTTAAAGGCGCGTAAAATCTGAGTGTCGGCTGGCGTCAAACGCCCGCAGCGGCTCTGCTGTGGTCGCCTTGAAGGCGATGGGAAGCGAGGTCCTCTCTCACAGCTGTGGGGTTCTGATTCCGTAGCAGTTACCTACCATCAGTGAGAGACCGTCATTTATACTCCTTTGCTTCCTCTTCAATTTCACCTTCTAATTTTAATGAACTTTCGTTTTTGGTAGACATAAAACGGAATAAATTTTATCTAGTTTCTCCTCAATATCACAAAACCATTTTTACCCTTTCAATAATTTGTTGCACTACATCCCCTGCAAGTTTACTCCTTTTCCGTATATAGTGGACACGAAATAATAAACAAAAATATTAAGAGCGGAGAATAGCTTTACAGTATCACATTCAATAAAAGCAGAGAACCAAATAAAAGTACAGCATTCAAAATACCCAACACACAGGAAGCTTAGCTTTAGTAACTGGAGCCAACGGCTCTCCTGGGCTACACTCTGCCATTTAATTAAAATAACTAAAATGCCTCAAATTTATCGAATAATAAATTACCTAGAGGCATACACGTCAGCAAGCCGATCACAAAAAATGGTTCAAATGGCCCTGAGCACTATGCGACTTAACTTCTGAGGTCATCAGTCGCCTAGAACTTAGAACTAATTAAACCTAACTAACCTAAGGACATCACACACATCCATGCCCGAGGCAGGATTCGAACCTGCGACCGTAGCGGTCGCTCGGCTCCAGACTGTAGCGCCTAGAACCGCACGGCCACTCCGCAAGCCGATCACAATTTGATTCACCAACTACTGTTATTTAAACTGGCAATTCAACTAACATCTTGTACTCAAACTGAGGATGGTCAGTCAGTCACGTAGACAGCAATGCAAAAGAACACAGTGAAGTTAGCACAGAGCGATTTGGTATAGACGCTGCAAAGTACTATCGTCAGGTTAGTTCTATAGGTTAGTCCTATAAATACAATACGGTCCGTGCAATATGCAGCCTTATGACATGTGCCGGAGCCTTGAGAGATCTGCCTGTAAAACAGGTACACACGTAGGTCAGTGACCAACCTCGATTCATATACCTCAATACCCGCACAGTGAAGACTGCTTTATTGAAATATCACAAGACACGCTATACAGGTACATGCATCCATCAAATAATACACCCTCATTACCACCCAACGACTACCCAAGCGGGTCTTCCTGTGTTTCCTGTAGTCAGTCGTCTTGTCGGTGGTACCCAGCGTCCACTTTTTACAGTCGGATTCTGCCGTTAGCTCCGGAAGGAGCTGGTGTAGCGCCGCTACCGTTGGCAACGTCCTCTCACTGTAGAGCTGGCAAAGTTGCAGCTCTATCCATTCCGCTTTATAAATTGCCGCGGACGTGGGACATCTGGTGAGGGCAGAGTTTGCTTTGTGAAAACGTTACCCATGCCTATAACAAGTCCGGTGTTTGCGTACAGACCGTTAATAGCATATCTGGCATGAGATGTGAAACCTCACCCAGCCATTTTCTTTCATAATATTTCTCTGTTCACACTATCAAACCCCTTTTCAAAGTCTTTAAAAGCAAAGTGACTTTTCCTATTGCACTCTCCCCTCTATCCCGTAGATTCTTGCAGTGTAAAAGAGTTGTCAATGGACGTTAGCCACTTACTAGAACCTGATTCCTTGTCAAATATTAGTTTCTCCATGACATATCTTTAATTGTTTATTCAGGATTCGGGAACGTGCACTCTGAGACAAGAAAGAAGACGCACCACGAAGGACGTTTCAGAATGGGTTGAAATTTGCTGTATAATGTACAAGGACCAACACATAACTGATTACCATTTCAGAAAAAAACTGGATGATTTATTCAAGAGATAGAGGTTCAGAAATTGAGTAAGTCAATAACGTGTTGGTACACCTATTGTCCTTATTCAAGCAGTTTTTCTGCTTGGAACTGATTGACAGAGTTTTTTGATGTCCTCTTCAGGGAAATCGCTCCAGATTTTCACCAATAGTCACGATATATCGCCAAACTTCCGAGATGTTCGGCCATAAAGCTCCAAACGGTCTTTGTTGTGGAGAGGTCCGGCAAGCCTTGTGGCCTAGTTAGGATTTGACATGCACGAAGACAAGCTCTAGACACTCCCTCAGTGTGCGGCTGGGCGTTATCTTGTTGGAATGTAAGCCCAGGATGGCTTGTCATAAACGGTAACAAACCGGGACGTAGAATATCGTGGACGTACTGCTGTGCTGTGAGGGACATGCAGAAGACAACAAATGGGCTCCTGTTATGAAATGAAATGGCATGCTAGGCTCTGGTTGTTGTGATATACGGTGGCATAGAGTCTGGTTAACTCCCTATCGCTTCCCGGGACGCCTCCAGAAACGTCTCCGCTAGTCAGCGGGGCTCTGTTCGAAGCAGTACTCTTTGCTGAAGATAATTCTACTCCAATGAAATAAAAGGCCGAATGTGACCGACACCACTACAAGCAGGTTGATTGGTGTACAGAGATCAATGGAAGTCTACGCAAGGCGCAACATGAGGTCAGCCCCTGTTCTGTGAATCGCCTATTAACAGTTTTTGTGATCACTGAAGCACCAGATTCATCGGATTAAATTTCCAGTCGGAGGCTCTGAGTGCCTGTCCGACGCTTGTTCGATACTCTCGTTGTGTCATCTCTTTACATCGACCACTTCCTTCTTGATGCTGTGATCGGCCATGGTTCACCCATTTCTATCAACATCGTCGAATGGTATAATCGCTCCTATTGAAATGTCGAGTGATTCACCTAATACTCTAACTGGCTTCTTTGAGGTCAACCAGATGTCCTTTCTGAAATGCTGACTTCAGCGCAAATTGTTCACGTGCACGTCTGCGATGCTTAGTTATTGTCCAGTTCATTACACCGGATGTAATTCTCAAAGAGTTCATCCCCCGACATCGATGTGTCCCCTGATTACTATCCCTGCCAACAGTGTGTTGAAATTGGGCGTCAGTTTTGGTTCAAATGGTTCGAATGGCTCTGCCCACTATGGGACTTAACATCTAAGGTCTTCAGTCCCATAGAACTTAGAACTACTTAAACCTAACTAACCTAAGGACATCACACTTATCCATGCCCAAGGAGGGAATCGAATCTGCCGCCGTAGCGGACGCGCGGTTCCAGACTGAAGAGCCTAGACCCGCTCGGCAACACAGGCCGGGGTCAGTTTTGGATTTTTGACCCATGCTTGACTAAATATGTGACCAATTGGCGTAGCTCTCCGTGGTGCTTAGTACTTTTTTCTGTTTTAGAGTTTATTTTGTAGGGAGAATCAAGGAGCCTTCTACCTCTATAATTGTTATACAGCCGGCAGCTGTGGCAGAGCGATTCTAAGCGCTTCAGTCTGGAACCGCGCGACCGCTACGGTCGCAGGTTCAAATCCTGCCTCTGCATCGATGTGTATGATAACCTTAGGTTAGTTAGTTTTAAGTAGTTCTAACTTCCAGGGGACTGATGACCTCAGATGTTATTTCCCATAGTGCTCAGAGCCATTTGAACCATTATTTTCTTATACCTATTACCACTTACATACATACTAGTTTTGCTGTTAGCCAGCCCTTGGGTACCTTCTTACTTCTCCAATATTTAAAAAAAATTGTGAAGCCTTGAAGTAGAAGTAAACTTCCCAAGTCCTACGGCTTCATATTAATAGCATCTAAAGGAGTGGGTTCATTGTAATCTGTAACTTTTAAAGCTTCCATGAGTTCTCTCACATCAGTATCGTCCAAGCCTTTTCTGTCTTTTTGCCAATGTTATGTCAGTGTCAACTGTCAGCATTGCAAATTTTTTTAATGATCTCCCCGTTCCTCCCTGCTGTGTTACTGACAGTTATACGACCCTGACCATTTTCTTGTGTGTTGAGGTTTTTATAAGCTATCGTTTCCCTGTCATATATATCACTCTCTATATTCCTAGTAAAGCATTCCCATGATTCTGAGTGTGCTTTCGGGTTATGTATTTCGCTTCCTTCCGTTTCTCTTTACATATGTTATATTACTCATTTGTGGAATTTTTGCATTATTTAAGTATGTCTATCGAGATAGATTCTTGTTTCCCTCTCCCTGCTGTTTTCATTTCTTATGACATGATCTGCACTCTCCTAGGTCTCCTGCATTTCCTTTTCTATCACGGAACTTCATTTACTATGTTTGTCGTATTGGTTCATTCCCACTAATCTTCAAAGTCTTCTATCGCTTCCAAATTTGTTAAATTTTTTGTCATTCGAGTTTGGTACAGGTTTCTCGAACTCCTGTCTTTTAAAACGTATACCCTATAAACTTGTTCTTCTTTTTCTTCCTCATTTGGATTTCTCCAATTTGCACAGATATCAATTATTGGCACTAGTAAGAAGTTGTCAGGATCAACATCCACACCTTGATTAATTCTGACCTGCCCAGGAAATGACTCATTTATCATTATATAATATGTAATGAATCTGTATCCTCTTTCTGGCCAGGTAACATCTCTTTGCTTAAAGAAGCAACTGGTAATTTTCAGAAGATTAAGGATAGAAAAATCACTTAGTATTGGTGGTTTGTAGGGTTTTGTAACTCAGTAACAATGCAACACTTACTGAATCAGATGCCGGTCTGTCTGTCAGTCTGCTAAGACTCATTTTTATCATGAACGGCTGGAGGTATCAAACTGAAATTTACATCAAATATGTAGTAATATAATAATAATAATAATATTAATGGCGATATAAAAATTGTTAACTTCGAAGTCAGTGCAATCCGAAGACACAGCTGTTTATGATATATTTTGATACTCGGAGACTCACTCAGCAGAAACTATGTATGAACTATTTATACACATAATTTAATTTGTACGGAACGGACAGGGCGCGAGGCTACTCGCACTTGCCTGATTTTTTTACAACACACGTTCCCTCCAGATATGACAACAGTTTATGAAATTGATATATTTCATATTTCAGAATTTATCCCTCCTACGAATAAAATATTATTTTTACTCAACCAGTTTAGAGTCATTTCTAATTGTTGGTTTGTGTGTTTGGAGGTTACGGACGCTCAAGGCCGACTTTATAAGCGGTAATTGTTCGTAATTACCTTTGGAGTTGTCAATTTTTCCATTCTCCAGTAGCATAAGGTACTATACTACTGTAACTCCCCTTGTACCGTTAAATCCTACTAGCATAATTAGATGATTTAAACATTTATAGTTTATTATCAAATCTTCCATTTTTCTAAGAATGTGGATAATAAAATTGTTATTTGCTATTTCTTACAATTGTACTCCGCTGTATATCATAAAAGAGTCATATACATATTTAGATCCAAATAGACACATGAAAAGAAGTTCTGCATCAACACGGTTCCCAGAACTTCTGAAGATAGACGTTGACTGTGGATATTTTATCACAGACACAGTCCGTTTGA
The DNA here is from genome assembly GCF_023898315.1 of Schistocerca nitens. Lineage (NCBI taxonomy): Eukaryota > Metazoa > Arthropoda > Insecta > Orthoptera > Acrididae > Schistocerca > Schistocerca nitens. Next base: position 162,315,267 of record NC_064617.1, on the reverse strand, counting down.
CTGTTCAGAGATGTCACTAAACCTGCCCAAAGATGTAAACAACCATGCACGAGCAGTACCTACTAGACGGAGGGGGGTCGGACAGCCGATGAGTTCCAGTCATTCCACCAGGAAGGAGATGTATACGGCTCGTGTGATCCGTAGTTCAACCATGCGTAGACGGTCAATACTGCAGATCGATCGCATCCGCATTGTTACTTTGTGTCAGGAAGGGCTCTCAACAAGAGAAGCGCCCAGGCGTCTTGCAGTGCACCGAAGCGATGTTATTCGGCCATGGAGGAGATACAGAGAGACAGGAACTGTTGATGACATGCCTCTCTCAGGCCGCCCAAGGGCTACTAATGCAGTGGATGACCGCTGCCTACGGAATATGGCTCGGAGGAACACTGACAGCAACGCCACCATCCTCAATAATGCTTTTCGTGTAGTCATAAGACGTCGTGTTATGACTAAAACTGTAGGCAATAGGCTGCATGATATGCAACTTCACTCCAGACGTTCATGGCTAGGTCCATCTTTGCAACCATGACACCATGCAGCGCGGTACATATGGGCCAATCAACATGCCGAAACGACCGCTCAGGTTTGGCATCACGTCCTCTTCACCGAAGAGTGTCGCATATGCGTGCAACCAGACAATCGTCGGAGACATGTTTGGAGGGAACCCGGTCAGGCTGAACGCCTTAGGCACTGTCCAGCGAGTGCAGCAAGGTGCAGGTTCCGTGCTGTTTCGGATGGAATTATGTGGGGTCGACGTACGCCGCTGGTGGTTATGGAAGGCGCCGTAGCGGCTGTTCGATAGGTGAATGCCATCATCCGATCGATGATGCAACATGGAGTGCTACAACGATGAAAATTAATATTACGACGATGTCAAACCTTATTTTCATTATGTAAAGAAGTTTTCATGATATTAAAAATGTAATTACAATTTTATTGTTTTCATTTTTGTGCTCAGTGTATCAAAGACTTTCTACTGCACGGAATAAATTAGCATTATTTGTACTACGAAACTATATATGATTGTTAAGAGTTAAGCGTGTAATAATTCGATGTAAGACATTTTGTTGAGTCTGAATTTTGTTCTCGTACTGATCGGTAGAAACGAAAAGTTTCTTAATCGATGTGAAGGTGTAAAGGCTGTAAAAAGGAGAGAGAGAGAAGCTAAATACAAGCTATTCAAAACAAATATCTCCCAAGTGTAACGTCTTGTCATTTCCTATAACTAAAAATTGCAAGGTCTAATCTGAGCCTTTCCTGAACAACAGCGAAGAACATTTATGTTATCATATATTTTCTTCGTTTGATCACGGTTGTGATTCGCATGTTTCTTTTTGTTACGCGACGTGTTATGAATATTTTCATTATACGCGCAAACGTGCACACAGCTTTAATCGAACCTGCGTCTTTCGGAAACGATAACTTTTAATCAGTACAATTACGCGAATACCGTCTAAATCGCAACCGTGACCGCAAAAGTGTTTCCTGGACCAAATAATTCTTATAAAATGTGTATTCTCCAAAGCGAGCAGCATTGCACTATCGCTGACTCGCAACAATCGAAAGAGTAAAATCAATACTTAAAGAAAATTGCCACCTTTTAATAATTATTACTATCCCATTAAATAAATAAATAGCAAATCAGTGGCTATACAATCAATAAACAGAGGGGGCAATTCAAACAATATCGGCAGCGTATTCGCGAGGCATTCATCTTCATGGACGAAAATTCGCGCTCCCATCATACACTTCCTGTGAATGACTTCCTTCAGGATAACGACATCGCTCGACTAGATTGGCCAGCATGTTCTCCAGACAAGGAAACTATAGAACATGTCTGGGATAGATTGAAAAGGGCTGTTAATGGACGACGTGACCCACCAACCACTCTGAGGGATCTACTCCGAATCGCCATTGAGGAGTGGGACAACCTGTACCAACAATCCCTTCATGAACTTGTGGATAGTATGCCACAACAAGCACAGGCATCCATCAAAGCAAGAGGACGTGCTACTGAGTATTAGGGGTGCTGGTGTGTACAGCAGTGTGGACCACCACCACTGAAGGTCTCACTCTATGGTGGTGTAAGATTCAAATTGTGGTTTTCATGAGCAGTAAAAAGGGCGGTAATGATGTTTATGTTGATGTCTATTCCAATTTCCTGTACAGGTTCCGGAATTCTCGGAACCGAGATGATGCAAACCTTTTTTTGATGTGTGTATTTCCTTCTATGTTCCTGCAAGTGCTGCAGAGTTTATTTCCATTTCTTTCATGTCGTGGGCCAATTCGACTTTCGTAAGAGTAATTCCCCCAACGTTCCAGGTGGCAATTTTTCAATGTTTGTTCTACCACTTTCTCTTGTTCCTATCTCTTACCCACGTCCTATCCCGGCAATCCTTCAGGTTTACGAGGCTAGAGTGAGTACTTTAAGTATGTTTCTTGTGTCCCAGAAATTTGGGCTGGCTGTTTCGCATTTAAGACTGGTGATGTGGCTGCCTTCACCAACACACTAACCAGCAGAGGAAGGTACAGCATTTTCTCTGTACACGATGTTAGGGTTATACTTTCAAAACTCAGTCCTCAGAGCCTCCTTCGCTACGTGGGGTACACTGCGTTCAGGTCACGTTGACTGTAGGATGGGAGAGGCTGTATATTCGCGTCAAACTCCCATTAGTACACCCTACCGATTTTTCTGATAAAATGCTCTCATAACATCCTCCACAGTTTTACGTTAAATTATGGTGACTCTTTTATACCTGCAATACTTGTATGGTTCATTCAAATATGGAATATTTCTCACAACGTTACTGAACGACACAATCGTTGTCTGGCCCCAGTGACGTGGAAAACTGGGAGTATATTTGCACCACATCAATGGCATCAAAGACAACATCAGGTTCAAAGTAGAGGTGATTCAGTCGTAGTAGATTTCGGGAAACCACGCACACGGGTTGATATCTCCACTTTACCAACTACCACCACCCACCGCAGAAACGTTTTATTCTTAGGATCTTTATATAACGAGCGGAAGTCATTTGTTCTTCTGGAAACTTATTAAAGGAACTGAGCCATTTACTCAAAGTATTCAAGAATAACGGCAAATTAGACAAGCTACCTCACAGAAGAGTGAGTTGAAGCCCCGCGAGAAGAAGAAGAAGAGGAAGCATGTGCATTTGCCGTTCTGTAGCTGTCACAGGAAATATTAAGTGACTCTCAAAAAAGTGTAACTGAGTTACAGTCTTCAGACCTCCAGCAAATATATGAAAAATCAGGTGGCTTGTGAGATACAATTTATGCCTTAGAATTCGGACACTAGACGGATTGTACATAGCGCTTTTCTGTGAGCAGCACTTTAAAAATCCTGAGAAGTATTCGGAGAAATCAGCACTGATATACTCAGGAAGACAGACACCAAAATACATTCGGATGACTTAGATTAAAGAGACAAATATTTTCTGGAGTAGCGTTATAGAGGAAGAGATTGGGATAAAAACTTTTGACGACATCTTCAATAAAGACTGCAGCTAAACAGTGCCTGAGGATACTATTTCCCCGTATACTTTATATTCCCCATAAGTTTAAACCTTAGCATAGGAGCCAAGTACGTGTTATATTATTGCAGCTATCACTGGTTTAACCATATTTAGCGTTTTTTGAGGAAAATGTGCCCACTGGCAATGCTTTCTGAATTGTGATCGTCGGTTCATCTCTGGCGTAGGAAGTAGTACTGAATCGATACGGGTCTTTAGTGCTCGCATGAGACGTGTGTGTTTCAATAATGTATTCCGGCTAGCTTTCCCGCTGAATTATAACATTATTATGTATATTAGTAGCAGTGCGTTGATAGGTGGAATCAGCCGTTATTACTGGCGAGCTGCTGTCCCTATTCTGTTTTCTGTATACCAGTATATTCGCACTGTGTTATTACGGTCTTAAATGTTTCGTGCGAAATGACTAATGTTCTATTGTGGCAAGCGGGCCAATGATGAAACTGCGTTTAGCTCAAGTAATTTGAAACGAAAAACAACTGCATTTAAAAAGCATACCGTCTACAATCTGCCTTTCATATGAAATCAACAGAAAAAAACCAGAGTTTTTAAAATTACTGGCAAATGAAGGAAAATTTATCGATGCCGAGAGCGTTGTATCCTGAAACCTGATCGCAAGCGTCAATGTATGGTAAGTTGTTTGAAATTTTCAGTGGCTCCGAGTACTCCTACATTAGTCTGATGAAGTTCCCGTTGCTTTAATATTAGCTGAGCTTGTCTTCACCGTTTTGCATCTTGTCTTGAGTGCGGTCGTAATATCAGTTAGTCGCAGAACCATTACGTTCGTTTTCCAGATGTGTTCTCAGCTCCTGATGATGTCAGCCCATTATTTTGTTCATCTGATAATAAGGATCATCTAAAAAATGTGTGTGGAATCTTATTGGACTTAGCTGCCAAGGTCATCAGTCCCTATGCTTACACACTACTTAATCTAAATCATCCTAAGGACAAACACAGACACTCACGCCCGAGGGAGGACACGAAACTCCGCCGGGACCAGCCGCACAGTCCATGACTGCAGCGCCTAGACCGCTCGGCTAATCCCGGGCAGCAAGGATCATCTAATATTTTGTTCAGTTATGGACAGTGGTCTTTCCTTTTTTTGCGTTACTGTTGATAATCTGATTTCAGTTCTTGGTAAGTAACATCTGCTTTATGGTCCAATGCTGCGTTCAATTATTGCAAAATAAATGCATTATCACATCCTCCCTTTCCACATTTTTCAGTTGTCTTCATAGTTAGAATTCTCCTAACCAGCACCATCTCTTTATTACAATATTCCATAATACTATGGTGACCAATAGTGTTCTCCTTATCAAATACATCCCGGATCTCAGTATCCCTGGCTATTGTCTGCACAGCAAATATCAACTCAAGATATGTACATTGCTTTTCCTGTACAGTGTTCTTCGAAAAATGAGGTCACATTTATGATGCCAATGTCGGACTTGTTTCTGATGTACGATGACATTCTTCCGGTGTTACAATTAACGTCAAGGCCAAATATAACTGCAACGCTGAAGTTGAAAGAAGTTTGATACAAGAGGATATTTATTCCTTAATGAAAGGAAGCTACGACGGTAACAGCTACTCCACTAGAGAGAGCTTTGCCTAAATCTTGTATGTTGGTCCCTACATCGACGGAGAGGTTTGCTTGAAGAAAATTACTTGTGCATTTCGACAGGATCTTCTCAGATGAATATTTAATCATAGATCGGCAGAGCAACGTACATAATTAACTAAGCCACTCCGACTATGTCAAGAAGCCCGACAGGAATCTCAAGGCAGTATTGGAGAATAAATGAAGATAGATCTTTAGATGTTATGATAATTTCGGAAAGAAGAGAAAAGTGATTGGAGAGAGAATAGCAGGTAATATCATACTGCGCGAAATAACTACTTGTAATGGCATTATAAACTTGTTTACAAATCAGTTGAGCGCATTACTATGAGTAAAAATAAGTAATAGACAAGTTGAGAACCCTTCGTCCACCCCCTTCCCCCCTCCCCCTCACAGTGACAGTGTGTATAAACTGACGACTTACAACTGTTTCAGACTATGTTATGTGTGACTACATGAACATGTTTTTTTGAGTGGGAAGCAGTAGTTTTATTATTATGTGACACTGCTGTCTGTTTCGTATATGTTATTCACGATGTACTGGAGTGTGACGCCTGATCACGACTACATCATCCTGTTCAAGAAGTGATTAATGGAAGCTAACCGACGCCTCTTAACGTAATACGAGCAATTCACGTGCGTTACGCAATGCGGCTCTGCCAGTCACGATTGTGTGAACTTACTGCGTTCTGATCCGTCTAATGCGGACTGCATGGGGTCGGAGTGTTTGTATGGAAGTCCACGTGTGCTGCAAGACGCCGTGAGACTTCAGTTACGTATAATGCGTAAAGTGCCGGACAGATTCTTCACAGTCCAGAGTACACTTAAGTTCAGTGAATGGTTAACACGAACTATTACAATGTAAAACTTTATCATTCCCTAATTTTTGAAATTGTAAGGTATTTATATAAAAACATGCATTTATGTATGAAAACTATTGGTCAAATCCGTATCCTTTTCTATTTTTTCCCTAGTTTCTGCACTTGGTATGTGTTAATATTTATGTGATTGGAATAGAGTGCACCGTGTCAGAAAGTTTTATCATTACAGTGCGGAAGATGAATATGTTAGAGAAGATCGTGCGAAGAATGGAGGTTTAGGTAGGCGGTACGAGGGGGGGGGGGGATGGATTCTTGGTGCTAGCTTAATATTTTAGCTAGGAACGTGGGACGTTGATTTGGTACAGCCAGTAGAACATCTGTCTTTCACAGCTATATCACATTATGTTAAGAAAGGTTAGAAGGACGAAAAGGAGTGGGCGTCCAGACAAATTGTGCGAATCCGTTAATTCCTTTTGCAAAAGACGTTAATTGATGTGAAATTAATGGCACCATTTTTATGTGCACTGTCCTGATTTCTTGTGAAAATCAGTCAAAAACATTGTTATTCTGGAAAGTTTTGAAGAGCACCACTTCCATACGTGAAGCGTCTACGAACAGTGGACACGCACTCGGGAGAACGACGGTTCAATCCCGTATCCGGCCATCCTAACTTAGGTTTGCCGTGATATTCCTAAATCGCTCCAGGTAAATGCCGGAATTATTCCTTCAAAAGGGCACAGCCGACTTCCTTTCGTAATCCGATGACACCGATGACTTCGCTGTCTGGTCTCCTCAAAAAGCAACACAACCAAAGCTCTACGAATCGGTTATGTCGCAGTAAGATAGGTAAATGGATACTCAAAATGAATTTTTTCATCCAACAATCTTCAGCAGTTGTCGAGATACAATCGTTTTGTCGAGTTAAATATAGCACGTAAAATTCGTTCTTACGTGAACTGAATGTGCAGAAATATTTTAAAGTGATTCAGATAAATACAAAAAGGATAGTTACGATGCAACAGAAAAATCGCTTTAAGAAATCTATCATGATTCGGCTTTTCCTTGCAGAAAGCACGACGTTTGTGAGTGTAATTAAGCTCGTCGCTTATCTGTTTCAGAATGGCGCGAATCGATTCAGACGTTGTAAGACGGTATACACAGAGACTACATGTAATTAACGGATGTCCTGTTGTTTTGTTGAAACTTCGTCTGTAGCCACGACATAAAATAAATGTCTCGAAGGACAATAAAAGAACCTGTAGTTGCCAAGTTATGACGGTATAATGCCAAAGCTACGACAGAGTAGAAGTTGGGAGTCACAATGACAAATGCACCTATCACAGCACACAAATGGTGAATATGTCCTGGGCAGACGGATTTAAAAGAAAGGAATTAGCTTCTTGACTTATCTGAGAGCTCAAAAGGCATTTGAATCAAAATATCTTGAGATATTCGTGATAGTTTACGAATTAACCCCCACTCAACCAACGCAGTGAGGTCTCGTAGCTGCAAGGTGTTGGCACACAACTATCTTGCAAATATGCGACTTGAGGTTTTGGTCCGGCGCCCAACATCCAGATGATTCATATGCCACGGTAAAAATTATATACTGATGCGCCAACTCATTATGAACACTTGATTAACAGCCTGTTTGTCAGTCTATGGAACAAAACATATCGCTGATTCTACGTATCAGAAATCCTTGGGTAACAGAAGAAATATTGAATTTAATTGATGACAGGAGAAAATATAAAAATGCAGTAAATGAATCAGGCAAAAAGTAATACAAACGTCTAAAAAATGAGATCGACAGGAAGTGCAAAATAGCTACGCAGGGATGGCTAGAGGGTAAATGTAAGGATGTAGAGGCTTGTCTCACTGGGGGTAAGATAGATAATGCCTACAGGAAAATTAAAGAGACCTTTGGAGAGAAGAGAACAACTTGTATGAATATCAAGAGCTCAGATGGAAACCCAGTTCTAAGCAAAGAAGGGAAGGCAGAAAGGTGGAAGGAGTATATAGAGGGTTTATACAAGGGCGATGTACGTGAGGACAATATTATGGAAATGGAAGAGGATGTAGATGAAGATGAAATGGGAGATAAGATACTGCGTGAAGAGTTTGACAGAGCACTGAAAGACCTGAGTCGATACAAGGCCCCAGGAGTAGACAACATTCCATTAGAACTACTGACGGCCTTGGGAGAGCCAGTCCTGACAAAATTCTACCATCTGGTGAGCAAGATGTATGAGACAGGCGAAATACCCACAGACTTCAAGAAGAATATAATAATTCCAATCCCAAAGAAACCAGGTGTTGACAGATGTGAAAATTAAACTATCAGTTTAATAAGCCACAGCTGCAAAATACTAACGCGAATTCTTTACAGACGAATGGAAAAACTGGTAGAAGCGGACCTCGGGGAAGATCAGTTTGGATTCCGTAGAAATGTTGGAACACGTGAGGCAATACTAACCTTACGACTTATCTTAGGAGAAAGATTAAGAAAAGGCAAACCTACGTTTCTAGCATTTGTAGACTTAGAGAAAGCTTTTGACAACGTTAACTGGAATACTCTCTTTCAAATTCTGAAGGTGGCAGGGGTAAAATACAGGGATCGAAAGGCTATTTACAATTTGTACAGAAACCAGATGGCAGTTATAAGAGTCGAGGGGCATGAAAGGGAAGCAGTGGTTGGGAAAGGAGTGAGACAGGGTTGTAACCTCTCCCCGATGTTATTCAATCTGTATATTGAGCAAGCAGTAAAGGAAACAAAAGAAAAATTCGGAGTAGGTATTAAAATTCATGGAGAAGAAGTAAAAACATTGAGGTTCGCCGATGACATTGTAATTCTGTCAGAGACAGCAAAGGACTTGGAAGAGCAGTTGAACGGAATGGACAGTGTCTTGAAAGGAGGATATAAGATGAACATCAACAAAAGCAAAACGAGGATAATGGAATGTAGTCAAATTAAATCGGGTGATGCTGAGGGGATTAGTTTAGGAAATGAGACGAAGTAGTAAAGGAGTTTTGCTATTTGGGGAGCAAAATAACTGATGATGGTCGAAGTAGAGAGGATATAAAATGTAGACTGGCAATGGCAAGGAAATCGTTTCTGAAGAAGAGAAATTTGTTAAGATCGAGTATAGATTTAAGTGTCAGGAAGTCGTTTCTAAAAGTATTTGTATGGAGTGTAGCCATGTATGGAAGTGAAACATGGACGATAACTAGTTTGGACAAGAAGAGAATAGAAGCTTTCGAAATGTGGTGCTACAGAAGAATGCTGAAGATAAGGTGGGTAGATCACGTAACTTATGAGGAGGTATTGAATAGGATTGGGGAGAAGAGAAGTTTGTGGCACAACTTTACTAGAAGAAGGGATCGGTTGGTAGGACATGTTTTGAGGCATCAAGGGATCACAAATTTAGCATTGGAGGGCAGCGCGGAGGGTAAAAATCGTAGAGTGAGACCAAGAGATGAACACACTAAGCAGATTCAGAAGGATGTAGGTTGTAGTAGGTACTGGGAGATGAAGAAGCTTGCACAGGATAGAGTAGCATGGAGAGCTGCATCAAACCAGTCTCAGGACTGAAGACCACAACAACAACAACGTATCAGGAATTAGTCTGTTGACAAGTTTGTGGAGGTATGTGGCATTTGATACCAAAACACAAGTCATGTAATTCGTGTAAACAACGGGCCGCTGATTTGCGTGCGTGGCGAAGGAGCCCGATTGCGAATCAGATGCGTTTCGTTGGATTTACATTAGGTGAAATAAGTAACCGATATATCAACGTAATATCACTGTAATGCTCCTACAATCACTTTAACACGTTCTGGCTCCGAAACACGGTCAGTAACACTGCCGAAAGAGGACATGCGCTGTCGGGGAAGACATGCAGCTCGAAGAAATGCGGATGGTTCGCACCTGTCAGCGTGTCTTGAATTACTACCACGGGTCCTATGTAAGTGCAGGAGAATGTCTCTCATAGCACAATACTGCTTCCACCAACCTGCGTCCATGGCGCACTGCAAGTTTCCAGCGGTTGTTCACTTCGCTGACGGCGTTTTTGAAGACTAGCATCAACGTAGTGCAGGAAAAATACGATTCATCACAAGAGCCGACATGTTTTCATTGATCGACGGTGGAATCCTGGTTGTCCCGTGCCCACAGCAGTCGCAGTTGACGGTGACATCGGGTCGACATGTAGGTTGCTGCGGAACTCCATGTTCAACAAAGTACGATGAACTCTGTGACCCGAAATACTAGTAAGTGCACCATCATTATGCTTTTTCGGCATAGACGCCACAGATCACCAGAACACTACAATCTGTGAAAAGTCGTATCTGACTAGCTTCGCCTTTTTCGAGACACTCGTTTACAAGCACTGCGTAATAATAATCGGCCTTTCCTCAAAGTCTCGTGTCTCAATGTATTTGCCCATTTGCATCCCATATCTTAACTCGGGTGATCCACTGTCCGTGTATGCTCCGCTTACAACCTTTTTTTGCTTTTTACCACATTACGTGCACCCATCGCCACGGTAGGAAGCGGTCATTATGTTTTGGCTTATCATTGTATAATATATTACAGCTCAAAAGTTAAAACAAGTTTCCTGGGTGGATAAAATTTCAAAGGACTATTTATTCCTTGAAGGGAGACAACATCAGGTACCATGTAACTTTAGTTGATAAGATGGAGTGTCTTACGTGATTTGGTTATTAATACTAACAAGTAAAAAAGCCTGAATATGTCAAGATGTTTTGATTCAAATGCCTTCGAAGCTGCCAGATAAGTCGAAAAGCTAGTTCCCTTCTTTTACACCCCTAACTCCACCCAGGATGTATTCGCCTTCTTTTTGATATGATAGGAGTATTTTTCATTTCGGTACATGATATGATTAATCTTGGTACATGGTTAGGAAATCAACTGATGTTTCACTACAATGATATTCAAAGGACGATATTAACTAAATATGATTTATTCAGGACTTAATGAGTTTCGTATAAGAAAGTTTCGAAATAGCTGTTTCAAAATTTTACTAATTATTTCTGTGAGAACCCACTTAATGTGAAGGTTGGATAAAAAAGAGACGTTTGCCTTACATTGAAATTAGTAGAGAGTGGATAAAATTTTTACATCGCTTTAATTTTTTTGCTAGTTATATTACAAAAATAAAAATATTTATATAAATTCTATTTACATATATACATTTCTACAATAAAAAGAACTTATTAATTATTAGTTACTTTGACATTATTTAATACAGTTCTGTAACGTAGACTTATTCTGCAAATAATGGTGGTTTTGTCAATTTTTCACTTTTGTGTTTGCTGAACATTACATTTCGAAGTTTTTCTGTGGTTCCGCTGAAATGATGCTTTTAGTTAGCAGGATGTTCGATGTGTTCATACCTAATGTAGCTATAGACTTACAATCGGGTAGTTGACTATTGTTTCTTTCCTATCTACCGGTGACTCTGCTGTTTGGTTGGGTTCACAAAGCAACTTTATGTTCCCATAAACTTTCTGAAAATTTATATATAATTTTTAGGTCTCGAGGGCATCATCTATCCTCCAATAATGCAATATTTTTATGTTCTTGTCAGTGCTACCACAGTGCGTTTGTTATTTTACTGCAGGTACGGCAGTATTATCCATGTGAAGCAATTCAAAAGTAATTTTCGAATGTTTAAAATGTAATTTAAAATTTGATTGAGTCTCATGCTCGCACTTGGCGTAACGACATAGTTGGAGTGGTCAGTGGTCATCTATATCCTCACTAAATCGGTTGGCGTCTGATCGGTCATTTTGAATAAGGTAGTCGAGCTAACTATTCTCCCCATTGTGGCCATTGGCTGGCTGCCTTAGCTAAAGTATTCATCCTATTTACACAGGCCAACGATCGAAAATATTTTTGATGAAAATACCTTATTCTTATGTTTTTTAGGTTGGGAAATCCAAACATTATGCTTAAGAAACTGTATGACCCAGCATTTCTTCACATTTTTATAGTTAATTTTATTAAATTAAGTGGGATTTTAAAGAATTTAACAGCTTTTATGTAATTAAAATAATTTAGAACTGCTGAAAAACATCTGCTGGCAAAAGGAATTGGATTCTATTTTTGTGTTAACAGATAGTGTTTTGGTTACTTTCAACTTAACTTTCCCGTTTCCTGTACATGTGCTCAGTACTATGTCTAATCGTAGTTGTAAAAACTCTGCTGACAGTTTTTGATATATTTGTGGTGAATTTGTAATTAAAAATAGCAAAGAAACATTACAGACTTTGTGGAAAAAGTTTATCCATCATACATTGGATCTAAACTTGGTGATCAAGATAAATCTTGGCCGCCCAATAGGGTATGTTATGTGAGTTGAAGATCTGAGAAAATGGTCAAAAAAGGAGAAAAAAAGCCTTTAGAATTGCTTTTCCTATGATATGGAGGGAGCCAGGAAGTCATTCCGATGATTCCTACTTTTGCAGTGTTGATATTACTGGTCATATTTCGAAAAACAAGTCGGTAATAAACTAACTTAACCTTCCGTCCGCCATCCGACCATTAGGACATGGTATAGATTTGTCCGTTCCTGAAATACCACATGATTTAAATTCTATTCCAACACAAGTGTTTTCTGATGTACAATCACATGAACAAGATGATGATGAATTCCATCGTAATACAGGAACTCTATAGCCCAAATCGTTTACTCAGACCGGTCTTAACGATTTGGTTAGGGATCCGGGTATAACGAAAGAAAAAGCTGAATTGCTTGGCTCTAGATTGAAAGAAAAAAAAAACTTATTGGCAGTTAGAACCAACATATACATGCATAGAAATAGTGAGCAGCAATTATCCAATTTTTTCAACAAGAAGGTGATTTCGTGTATTGCTCGGCCAATCTAGGTCTCATGAATGAGTTTGGTACTGAATACAAAAAGGAAGACTGGAGGCTGTTTATTGATTCATCCAAAACTAGTTTAAAGGCTGTTTTATCACACAATGGCAACATGTATGCATACCGGTTGAACATTCTGTACATATGAAAGAAATCTATGAAAACCCAGAAATAGTGCTAAATAAAATAGGCTATTCGGCTCATGGTTGGATGATATATGGCGATCTAAAAGTAACATGCATGCTCCTTGGTTAGCGAGATGGCTCTACCAAATTTCCATGTTTCTTGTGTGAATGAGACAGTAGCGCTGGGGATCTACACTAGTGCAGAAAGAACATTCTATGCAACAACCCTGTAGACCCAAAAAAAAAAAAAAAAAAAAAAACGCACTCGTACCACCTCTACATATAAAGTTAGGCCTAACGAAACAGTTTTATAAAGGCTCTTCCTAAAGAGGGACCATGTTGTAAGTATGTCTGCCTAAAGTTTCCACACATTTCAGAAGCTAAAGTAAAAGAAGGCGTCTTTGTCGGATCTCACATTAGAATGTTGATGTCTGGTGATAACTTTGAATCCACGATGATCTTAAATGAGGAAGAAGCATAGGTATCATTCAAACAAGTCGTTACAAAGTTCTTAGGACATGAAAAAGACCCAGAATATGTTTCTATTATAGCTACAATGTTAAAGAAGTTTAAAACTTTAGGATGTTTAATGAGCCTGAAAGTTCACTTTTTGAACAGTCACCTTGATTACTTCCCGGACGATAAGGGAGATGTTAGTGAGGAGCAAGGAGAGCGTTTTCATAAGCACCTTAAAGTGATGGGGAAACGCTACCAAGGCTGCTGGAACACCAACGTGTTGGGGTGCTACTGTTGGTCACTTCACCGAGAAGTTCAGGAAGCGACTCATCGTATAAAAAGCTACACAAGAAGCTTCAAAGAAAAAAGAGAAAGCAAATACAAACCAATTCCAGCTGACAAGTGAAACCTCTATTAACACATATCATATATTAAGCAGCTTACTGTAAATACAGACCATGCTTAAGTTGCAACAAAGCGTTTCATTAATTCCCCGTTTACCGTGTAGCAGAGGTTTTTTTTTACTATATAGTAAAATGCATATTGCTCGAAAACTATGTGCAATACAACAAAACTGAGGCTAGATTTGGATTCAGCTCATCAAAAACTATAAAGATAAGCTATCAAAGAAAAAAAGTTATTAAATTTTTTTTCCTTTCGCCTGTATTTTCATGCAACATTTTTATGGCCTTGAAGTTCCAGTGTGAAATAAACAGTGTCGTACGGGGAGTTGCTAAAACTGTATGCAATTAGACTAGTATGAAACGAGTAACAGTTTCAGTAAGCAAATTCATTGTCTATAATACGTTATTCGGCGTCATTAAACACAGAATACGGCGTAATCCACATTCTAAAAAGAAAGTATACTGTGGTGTCACCGCCAGACCCCACACTTGCTAGGTGGTAGTCTTTAAATCGGCCGCGGTCCGTTACTATAAGTCGGACCCGCGTGTCGCCACTATCAGTGATTGCAGACCGAGCGCCGCCACACGGCAGGTCTAGAGAGACTTCCTAGCACTCGTCCCAGTTGTAGAGCCGACTTTGTTAGCGATGGTTCACTGACAAATTACGCTCTCGTTTGCCGAGACGATAGTTAGCATAGCCTTCATCTACGTCATTTGCTACGACCTAGCAAAGCGCCATTACCAGTTACTATTGATGCTGTATAACATGTACCGTCAGGAGCGATGTTCACCATTTACGGATTAAAGTTAAGTATTCCAACAGCTACGTCCTTTTTTGCTAAAGTCTAACTTCCTTGTCCTGTTCCAGACCTCACGCCAGCCTGCTTGAGCTAAAAGGCGTGCCTTTCGGCTACCTCTCATAGTGGGTTGGCTCTCTTGCCAATCCACAACATATACGATATTTTGAGACGAAGAAGAGTAATACAGGATTCTGTCAAACCACGACTATCGAACGTGAAAGTATAAGCTTGGGAATATATCGAAAGGTGGAATTAGGTGCGGAACATACTCGCGCAGGGTGGTTATGATTAAAGTTCCGGTACGTGAGAGGCGCCCATGGAAAATGAAACTTCGCTTAAACATTTGTAAGGTCAACCAGAAGATAAATAATGAATAAATAATTGAAGGAAACACATTCTCATTTTCCAATGAGAGGGCAGCATTTGTTAATTGCGCACCGTTTTCACGTAACAGGTTACAAACGTTGTTCAAGTGTGACGCCCATCTGCATTCAGAACAGAGTGGAAGGGCACTGGAGATTGCCGCAACGCAGCTCGAAACATTTCAAGTGGGATGCTGGCTACCTCCCTCGCTACCATCATTTTCAAACTCCAACTTGTGTCAGTGTCCATTGCTAAACCTAGTCCTTCTGGTAACATCTGAACAGAAATCACAACGTTCAATTCTGGTGATCGTGGTCGCCACTGATTTCGGACCGATCTTCCAATGTCGCGATATTCGCGGATTGCTACAGTACTATTTCTGTTGCCTCGAAAATACAGCTTTACGAGTATAGCCCTGCTCACCTCGTCAAGAGCCCTGTTGACCGTCTGCAACTGTAATGCACAGTGACGTTTGTATTTCAACGCTACGACGACGTACCAGTGCCGCCGCCTGATGCCAAGTCAAGTTACTAACACTACCACCGATGCAAGTCGTGCAGTGCACAATCTGTACATCTGCCCTATAAAGTTGTGTACACATGACGTAAACACACTGAGATGTCAAAAGTCATGAGATAGTGATAGAAACACATGTACAGATGGCGGCAGCAAAGCGTCACAAAGTATTAAAGAGTAATGTACAGATGGACACGTCACTTGCACTCAGGAGATTCTCGTGAAAAGGTCCCCAACGTGATTAGGGGATCACGACGGGAATTAGTAGACGGTGAACGCGAAGCTGTTGTTGGAGGTACACACAAGCGTCATTCATTTCGGAAATCGTTAGGGAATTCAGTATTGCGAGATTCACAGCATCAGTAGTGGGCCGGGACTATCATATTTCAGGCATTGCCTCTCACCGCGGACACGTTGTGGCCAATGGCCTTCACTTAACGAGCAAGAGCAGAGGTGCTTGCGTGATGTTGTCGGTGCTAAGAGACAAGCTGCTCTGTTTGAGATACTCGCAGAAATCAATGTGGGACTACAAAGAACGGATCCGTTAGGAGAAAGCGCCGAAATCTGGCGTTACTGGGCTCTGATAGAAGATGACCGACGCGAGTGCTTTTGCTAACAGCACAACATCGCCTTCAGCACCTCTCCCGGGCTAGTCAATTTATCGGTTCGTCCCTACACGATTGCAAAACCGTGGCCGGGACAGACGAGTCCCCATTTCAGTTGGTTTGAGCTTAAGGCAAGGATCGTACAAAGCCATGGACCCAAGTTGTCATCGAGGCACTGTGCGAGCTGGTGGTGCTCCATAATGGTGTGCAGTGTGTTTACATAGAATAGATACGGTCCTTCGGCCCAACTGAACAGATCAGAGACTGTAAATGGCTACGTTAAGTTACATGGAGAAGATATGAAGTCATGCGTGGGCTTCATATCCCCCCCCCTTTCCCCCCACGAAGGAATTTTGAAGGATGACTCTTCCCCATGTCACCGGGCCACCACTGTTTGCGATTTGTTTGAAGAATATTCAGGAAAATTTGATCGCATGATATTGGTACACAGATCGCCCAACATGAATCCCATCGAAGATCTACGGGGCATAATCGAGAGCCAAGTTCGTGTTAAGTTCCTACACCAGCAACACTTTCTCGCGTATGGACGGTTATTGTACACAGCATGGCTCATAATTTCTGTAGGGCCCTTCCTGCGGCTTGTTGAGTCAATGCAACTTCGAGCTGCACCGAGCAAAAGAAGGTCCCACAAGATATTAGCAGGTATCCCATGGCTTTTGTCAGCTCAGTGTAGTTTTCGGTCTACATTAGCTCTAGTAGCAAAATTTTGATTATAACTACCCAGTGTTTGAACACCAATGACGCCACAGACGGTGGCGTCCCTATATAAAGCTGTCACCAGTGGTCACACGACAGCCACCACCTGACATGGCCGAGGAGCATGGCTGAGAGTTCGTTGATGTTTAAGAATCTGATGCTGCTGAAGATCAAGAAAATTTTATCAACATTTCCGCGATGTAGTACTGTCCTCAGAGGGGATCACTGTATTTTACGTAATTAGCTGTATCAACCAAACATGTAAAGTAGTTTATAATTCGAGAAGCAAATCATCTCAAGATCTGCATCGTCAAAGTGACACATTACACGTCTGAGATTTCGAGAGATATCCCTTCCTCAATTTCGCTTCGAAATCCGGCATTCTAATTTAGTGCTTTTACTCCACTGTCGTGCCTGACTAAGTCTCTGGAATTACTCGTTCAGCGCAAAAGTTGAAGAAATATTTCGCAATACTGTCACTTACTGTAACCATTTCCATGACTCTATACTTATCAGGAGAAAATTTATTTGTAACAAACCATCCAATACATTGAAATAACCTGTATGAAATGTGGTGTTGCTGGGATAAATATTTGGTGTTTGTAGAATCATTTCACACTCATCTCTTTGTAAGGTGCCAGTCAATTTTTTATAATGTTTTACAGCACACTGAGAGGAATGAGCATCAATTATGGAGCGACACTCTGAAATAATTCAGTTTGTAGAATTCTTTCGCTATGTTGTTGAGTTGTCAATCGTTACCTTTCTTATTTATACGTTACTGAAATTATGGATGTGAAGCACAATACTTTATTAGATTGATACAGGAAGCTTTTTTTCTGAAGTTTTGTAATGGTGGAAACTCCATTCTAGAGTGTTGTCTAACTATGTGATATTATCTCGTTAAATTTTTTGAAAATGGCACTTTCTTGTAATATTTAACGTCAGCCTTATTTATGAGAACAGCAGTTTTGACGATATTTCTGCTCCCTGTAAAATGACGATAAGTGCTATAGATATTCATATACACTGGTGTCTCATATGAAAGCCACAAACTGGTATGTCCCCGCCCTGTGCCTCATTCACGATATAATCATACAAACAGTCAACAGATGTCATTACTATCGCGTTCTGCTATGAAAATGGTATTTCGATACCCGAGTAACCACACCAACAATGACGTCAGGGCAGCTATCAATAGGGGTAGTGTATGCAGGGTACCCCACATCCACAATCGCTGTCCACAAAGTCACAGACGGTGCAGTATAGCACAGAGAAGACGACCACAGATCCTCTTCTGTGGAGGGCCGTAGGGAGAATGGAAGCAGGAGAGTAGCAAAGCTATGTGGTCCGATGGCTTAATATGAATTGCTCTGCTGTTTCTCGAATGAGACAACAGTTTGGAGAGGCCAAAGCCTATCCCGCGGAGCAGGACAGGGCCGACCACGTATTACATTACCAAGAGTAGACCTTTATTTGGCTATAAAGGCACGACGGTACCGCCTTAACACTGCAAAAAATTGTTCAAATGACTCTAAGCACTATGGGACTTAACACCTGTTGGCCGCTTCTAGGCTCTTCAGTCTGGAACCGCGCGACCGCTACAGTCGCAGGTTCAAATCCTGCCTCGGGCATGGATGTGTGTGATGTCCTTAAGTTAGTTAGGTTTAAGTAGTTCTGAGTTCTAGGGGACTGAAGTCCATAGTGCTCAGAGCCATTTGAACTTAACACCTGAGGTCATCAGTTCCCTAGACTTAGAACTACTTAACCTAACTAACCTAAGGACATCACACACATCCATTCCCGAGGCAGGATTCGAACCTGCGACCGTAACAGCAGCGCGGTTCCGGACTGAAGCGCCTAGAACCGCTCTGCTACAGCTAACACTGTACTGCAACTGGAATTTGGCCTCGCAGTTTCACCTCACGTGTTCTATAGAGGCAAATGGTGTACAGAAGGCTTCAGCAGAGTGGCCTTTATTGTTGAGGACCTGCTGAATGTTTACCTCTGGCTTGCCTGCACAGAACGGAAAGTCAAGAGCGGAGCCGCCAACAAGCCTCCTAGCCAATGCTCTTTTGACATATGAGTCCCGCTTTGGTCTGGAGGGCGATTAGAGACGGATTCGGATCTGGAGGTCACATGGAACACGACTTCGGGATCAAAACATTGTGGAAAAAGGCCGGTAACAAGGAGGATCCCTCATGGTGTTGGCAGGGATTAAGGTGACCACACGAACACTTCTGCATGAAATTGTACATGTTATTAAGCGCGGTTTAACTGCTTTAAGTACCATGAAGTGATCCTGGGACCACGTACGTGGTTGTTGCAAGGTCTTGTCAGCCCAGACTTCGTACTGATGGACGATAATGCTCGACGTCATAGGGTACAGCTGGTACACCTGGCTGATGTTTCTTTGGAAACGGATTGATTATGCACGCGTGGTGTGGCCTGCGCTCTCTCCCGATTTGAATCCCATAGAGCATGTCAGAGATGCATTAGAGAGACCGGTTGCATGAAGTCAGCATCCAGCAGCTACTCTCCAAGACTTGTGAGCAGCTATGCAGGGAGAGTGGGCGTTATTGCCTTAACATGAGATTGATGACGTCATTCACAGCACGTCTCGCCGTTGTCAGAAAGTATGTGCAAATCCGGTAAGTTGGGGAAAAATTAATAACATTTTTGTCTACCGTTGCACATTTTGCTGGTGATTAGGTTCTGTAATCTTTACGTTGTTTCTACTTTACTATCGCCGATTTTTTTCTGTTTTGTGGCAAAATAAATGTATCCTTTCAAGGTAAATGAAAACCATCCGATTGGTATATACTTCTGTATGAGCAAGTTATGCTCTTGATGCATCATTTGTTAACATCTATTCCCTAAACAGACATCATGAAGCAGAGTTAATGCTGGCTCATTGATATGGGTTAAATTTTAACTTATCCTGCTCAGCTCATCGTACCGGAGCGGAGGTGACAGTGTAAATAACAAGTCGTCATTCATGCCTAACTCCAAAAGAATTAGTCATGGATTTAGACCGCTGCATGAAGCTATCTGTGTCAGAGGCCATTATGGCCTGGGCACAAACCTGTGCAGAGAGAAGTCGCCATTCAGTAATAGCTTAACAGCAAAATACTAAACAGTCACTTTCCTTTATTTCAGCACTCACTAGATTGATGGTACGTAAATGAAACTTGTTTTTATGGATGTTTCAACATTTTTCTGATCGTTATTTTTCACTGTATGACAAAGTAAGAGAGAAAATCCCGTTACAGTTACAAGCTAGTGGGCGGATTGTTAGTAATAAAACTTTATCCGTCACGTTTTTCAGCGGAAATAAATTTGAAAATCCTTAATACGAAATAAGTACCTACCAAGGGTGAACTGCAATAGAACAATAAATGCGGACATCCTGTAAATCACCTTCGACTAAAGCCCTAGAAATTTCGATGGGCCAGTCGTTGGGAAGATTAATTCGACCTCGGGCTCTGCTCTAGATTTGCGGCCTTAGTCCTGACTGGGGAGTGTGATTCATAGGCTGCGGGTGATCAGTGGTCGCAAGCCATGCACGCTCTCGTGTTTCTACTGATCGGCTCATTTCTTCTTATTTAAAGAAGTCCAAGGTGTCTAGAATAAGAGTTTGTAATGTCTTGTAGTCTCATGCCCGTTCTTACTTGCGCACATACGGAAAAGAAATCGGATCATTATAACATACCTAATTAAACTGACCAGCTACTTACAATAATCGTAAAAAAGGATAGTTACATTACTGAAGATAACATTTTAATTCGTATAGTACCTAAGGGAGCAGTCTTTGGCAATGCATTGACATTATTTAAAGTCCCATGCCCAACACGAGGAAACCATTCACTATTATAAGGTTCGTCAGTATATTACACCAGCACACAGCAATATATTAAGATTTAACACAAAAAATCTACGTCTACATCTCCGGAAACTACTATATGGTGCGTGGCGGAGGGTATCCTGTACCACTACATCTCATTTACTTTCCTCTTCCACTCGCAAATAGTGTGAGGCAGAAGAAAACTTCGTATGAGCCATGATTTCCCGTACCTTACCATCGTGGTCCTTACGCACAGGGCATCTGTAATGCTTTTGTGTTGATAGATGTACCGGTAAAAAATCTAGCAGCCTACCTCTAAATGGCTTCGATGTGCCCCTTCCAGGGGAATGATGTGGGTGTTTTATTTTATTTTCTTTTATTTATTTATTTTGCGTCACCAGTCTTCTGGCTAGTTTGATCGACCCCGCCACGAATTCCTTTCCTGTGCCAACCTCTTCATCTCAGAGTGGTACTAGCAACCTACGTCCTCAATTACTTGCTGCATGTATTCCAATCTCGGTCTTCCTACACAGTTTTGCCCTCTACTGCTCCCTCCTTTACCAGCAGACGTCCTATCATGGCGGCCCTTCTCCTTGTCAGGGTTTTTCACATATTCCTTTCCTGTCTGATTCTGCACAGAACCTCCGCATTCCTTACCCTATCAGTCAACTTCATTTTCAACATTCGTCTGTACCAGCACACCGCAAATGTTTCGATTCTCTTCTGTTCAGGTTTTTCCACAGTCCATATTTCACTACCATACAACGCTGTGCTCCAAACGTACTTTCTCAGAAATCTAGTCCTCAAATTAAGGCCTGTGTTTGATGCTAGTAGAGTTGTCTCACCCAGAAATGACATTTTTGCTAGTCAGCGTTTGCTGCTCTCTTTGCTCTGTCCGTCGTTCGTTATTTTACTGATAAGGTAGCAGAATTCCTTAACTTTATGTAATTCATGAGGATCAATTCTTACGTTATGTTTCTCGCTGTTCTGATTTCTGCTACTTCTCAAAACTTTCGTCTTTCCTCGATTTACTCTCAGACCATATTCTGTACTCGTTAGATCGTTCATTACATTCAGCAGATCATCTCATTCTTCTCCACTTCTTCTCATTATAGCAGTGTCACCAGCGAAACGTATCATCTACCTGTATATCCTTTCATCTTGAATTTTAATTGCACTCCTTAACCTTTCTTTTATTTCCATCATTACCTTCCGATGTACAGGCTGAACAGTAGGACAGAAAGGCTACATCCTTGTATTACACTCTTTTTAATCCAAGCACTTCGTTCTTGGTCGTCCACTCTTATTATTCCTTCCTGGCTCTTGTACATAGGGTATACTATACGTCCCTCCCTATTGTTTACAAACATTTTTCTAGGAACTCGAACATCTTGCTCTCTGTTACACTGTCGAGTGCTTTTTCCAGGTCAACGAATCCAGTTGACATGTCTTGAGCTTTCTTTAGGCTTGCTTTTTCTTTAGTCTTGCTTTAATTATTAACCGCAACGTTAGAATTGCCTCTCTGTTGCCTTTACCTTTCCTAAAGCCAAACTGATCAACATCTAACACATCCTCAAGTTTCTAAACCAATCTTCTTCATATTATTCTTGACAGCAACGTCGATGTGTCAGATGATAAGCTGATTGTGCGATAATTCTTGCACCTGTAAGCTCTTGCACTTTTTGAACTTTTTCCGAAAATCGTCACACTCATACATTCTACACACCAACTTGAATAGTCATTTTGGTGTCACTTCCACATTGGCTTTAGGAATTCTGATGCAATGTTATCTATCCCTTCTGCATTATTTGTTCTTAAATGCTCCAGAGTTCTGTTACATTCTGGTTCTAATGCTGGACCCCGTATATCCTCCAAATCGACTCTTATTTCTTCTTCTATCACATCAGACAAATGTTTCCCCTCATAGAAGCCATCAATTTACTCTTTCCACCTATCCGTTCTCCCCTCTGCATTTAACAATGTAATTCCCGTTGCACTCTTACAGGTACCACCCTTGCCTTTAATTTCACCAAAGGTTAGTCTGACTTTCCTATATGCCGAGTCCTTCCGAAAATCATTTACTTTTCGATTCCTTCACAATTTTAACGAAGTCATTCTTGTTAGCTACCCTGCACTTCCTATTTATTTCATTTCTCAGAGACTTGAGTTTCTGAATTTCCCTCAGCATATTTGTACTTCCTTCCTTCATCGAAAAACTGCAGTATTTCTTCTGTTACCTATGGTTTCTTCGCAGTTTTCTTTCCAACGTCTGTGATTACCCATTTTAGAGGTGTCTTTTCCTCTTCAACTACGTGTTGCCCACTGACCTATTCCTTTTGCTATATCTATAGCCTTAGAGAACTTGAAACGTATCTCGTCATTCCTTAGTACTTCCGTATCCCTCTTCTTTCGGTATTGATTCTTCCTGATTAATCTCTTAGATTTCAGCCTGATCTTCATCATTACTACATTGTGATCTGAGTTTACATCTGCCCCTGGGTATGCCTTAAAATGCAGTATCTGATTTCGGAATCTGACTAACCAATCTCTGTCTGACCTTTACGTAATCTAACTGAAATCTTGCCGTATCTTCAAGCCTTTTCCCAATATACCTCCTCCTCTTGTCGTTCTTGAACAGAGCAATAGCTACTTGTACTTATCCCAAACAGTGGGGCAGTGTTAAAGAATAGGTTGTATCAGTGTACTGTATGCGGTCTCCTTTACATACGATGCACACTTCCATAATGTTCTCCCAGTAAACCGAAGTCGACCATTTTCCTTCCCCACCACAGTCCTCACAGGCTCGTTCCAATGCATATAGCTCTGCAACGCCACCCCCAGATATTTAAACAACGTGACTGTGTCTTGAAGCGCACTGGTAACAGTTTATCGGAACCATACAGGTTTGTTTTCCTACTCATCATCATTAACTTAAATTTTTTCACGTTTTTTGTTAGTTACCGCTGTTCACACAAACTAGAAATTATGTCTAAGTCGTCTTGCATCTTTATACAGTCACTCAGACACTACAGGATCATCAGCAAACTATTGCAGATTTATAACCATCCCCTCTGCCAACTCATATGAATAGAGAGAATAACAGCGGTCCTATCACACTTCCAAGGAGCATAACTAACGGTACCCTGTCTCAGATAAACACTCGTCTTACAAGAAAATACACGGGGTTTTATTACTTAAGAAGTCTTCTAACAACTCAGATATCTGTGAACTTCTTCCATATACACGTACCTTTAGATTAGATTAGATTAGATTAGTACTTGTTCCATAGATCATGAATATGATACTTCGTAATGATGTGGAACGCGTCAGGTTAATAAAAGGTGTCTATACAGGACATTACATTAGACAAAATATTACATGACACTTAATATTTTTAATTTTTTTAAGTATTTTTTTTATTTTTACTTTTTTGTGGGGGTTGGGAAATTACCCACTTACTATATCCAAAATTTCATCTATAGAGTAGAAGGAGTTACCATTTAGAAATTCTTTTAATACCTTTTTAAATGCTATATGGCTATCTGTCAGACTTTTGATGCTATTAGGTAAGTGACCAAAGACTTTTGTGGCAGCATAATTTACCCCCTTCTGAGCCAGAGTTAGATTTAACCTAGAGTAGTGAAGATCATCCTTTCTCCTAATGTTGTAGCCATGTACACTGCCATTAATTTTGAATTCATTCGGAATGTTAATATAACAAATATATATATAATAACATACATACATACATATATATGTATATATATATATATATATATATATATATATATATATATATATATATATATATAGTGAAGATTTCTAGCTCTTTAATTAAGTGCCTGCAGGATGATCTTGGATGAGCTTCCAGCAATTATTCTGATTACACGCTTTTGTACAATGAACACTCTTTTACTCAGTGATGTGGGTTACCCCAGAATATGATGCCATACGCAAGCAGAGAATGATAATAAGCGTGGTAAGCTAATTTACACAGATGTATATTGCCAAAATTTGCAATGACCCTAATAGCATTAGTAGCTGAACTCAAACATTTCAGCTGATCCTCAGCGTGTGTTTTCCAGTTCAACCCCTCATCAATGCATACACCTAGAAATTTTGAATATTCTACCTTAGCTACCGATTTCTGATCGAAGTCTATATTTATTAATGGGTTATTCCATTTACTGTGTGGAACTGTATATACTGTGTTTCGTCAAAGTTTAATGAGAGCCCATTTGCAGAGAACCACTTAATGATTTTCTGAAAAACATCGTTTACAATTTCACCAGTTAATTCTTGTCTGTCGGGTATGATAGCTATACTTGTATCACCGGCGAAAAGTACCAGCTTTTCATCTTCGTGAATATAGAATGGCAAGTCATTAAAATATGTTAAGAACAGCAGAGGACCCAAGATCGAACCTTACGGCACCCCATTCTTGATTGTTCCCCAGTTTGAGAAATAACTAGTTTTTTGCATTATATGTGAACTGTTTCCTTCGTTAACAGCCTGCAATTGGGTCCATAACAAATTCTTTTACGAAATCTAGGACTATGAATTTAAGAGTACGAAATCTGTTATTTACAATAAATATTGCAGTTCAGAAAATCTGAACATAAGAGTATCGAAGCATTTGAGATGTTGTACTATATAAGAGTGTTAAAAATTATGTGGACGATTGAGGTAAGGAATAAGGAAGGGGAGGAGACCAACGAGAGAAAAAGTTCTGAAAAGATGTGCATCGTGATAGGGCTCCCATTAAGACATCAGGGAGTAACTTAGATGGCCCTAGAGAGTGCAATAAAGGACAAAAGAGCTCCAGAGAAATAAGGAGGTTGGAGTACAACCAGCAAATAATTTAAGGTAAAAAGGTTGGCACAGGGGAGAAATTCCTGGCGAGCTGGTTAAAACCAGTCACCTGATTGATGACTCAAAAAAGAAAAAGGTATAGTGCTACTGCTATGTCTTCGAGTCAGTAAGAGCATGAAAGTATATTAAGAATCTTACCATCGAGAACAAGGAAGCCATATCCTACACTGAGGATGTCTTACAAATGAGTTTCTCAAATGAATTAATGACAATAGGGATGAGTATTTGATACAATCTAACTTTTTTCACCAAAATTTAGAAGCAGGCTATCGATCATAATAGTACCTCATCTTTCCAAATAAGCATAGCGTCAGACGTAGTTGAACCACCAGCGTTACTAATTTTATCTACAAAGAGGAGATATTAAAGCTACACCATTTGGCTCTAGTGAGCATGAGTGCACAGCTAACCATTGATAAGCGGTCAAAAGAGACGGAATGTGTTATATATCCCGTACCTTTATATTGCCCACATCACAGAGTATAAAATCCACAGCTTGTAACAGAAACCTGACATTTTCACTTCAAACCGATCTTGAATTTATTTTCATGCATCATAGTATGGGCCTCATGTGATCAAAACATTTATAAACCGGGAGCAGAACTAAACAGAACGTCTGAGGCCAACCTATGGCAAAATTAGTTCACGTGGGAAGATTATAACTGTCATTACAACATAGATGATAAAACACTGATAGAAGGTAATGCCAAGAATGTATTAACAGTCATCTAGGTAAATATACATCTGAATTCTTCGTAATGTACTTTAATTCTTACAAAGAAGAAGACAGCAACCAGCCTCTTTTAATACTGCTATTTATTTAGGTAAACAGCGCCTTTATCGGTTTCGAACTGGCAAGTTCATCATCAGACGGCTGTTCACATGATTTTCAAGGTACACTTTATTCTTACACTGTGGCAAAGTATTTTAGATGTGTGTGTGTGTGTGTGTGTGTGTGTGTGTGTGTGTGTGTGTGTGTGTGGTGCTTCGCACAATATCGTGATGTACAAATTACTAAGTGCGGGATATATTTTGGAATATTCGAAAAATACAATCCTGCAACTTCGCAACAAAATCACGCGGACTTTTCGACGGCAACAACACACCAAAAATACTTCGCCACAGTGGAAGAATAAAAATCGAAAACGGACGATAATGTACAGTGTATCTTCAAAATCATGTGAACAGCCGTCTGATGATGAACTTGCCAGTTCTATACCGGTAACGGCGCTATTTACCTAAATAAGTAGCAGTATTAATAGTGGTTGGTTGTTGTCTTCTTCTTTGTAAGAATTAACCTACATTAACTGTACGCAGCCACGGTCTCACCGTGTCAGTTTTAGACAAAATAGCATTAATTCTTCGTACATGATCTAAAATGTGCTTATGAATAAAAAGTTACAAGAAGCTTATATAATGGAGTATGGTAAATGCAAAGTGTAGAGGTGTGGCTATTGACATTAATCGTAAGAAATATCTGGAGTTTTGTACATCTATACAATCTGTGTGCATGACCAAGGGAGATGTTCTAGTGAAGTAAGTATGGATCAGTGTCTCGATGTTCCGCAAGGAAGGGCAGAATGCGAAATCGATTCGCCTTCACAGACAGTCGTGTGTATTCCACGTACAGTGTATGTAATCTCAGCAGACTAGATCCGTCAAACTAAAACTCTTATTGACCTAAAAGCGTTAGGTAATAAATCCTGTGACGTAATAAATTCTGCATGAGAAACGGCGATATGTTAGGCATACTCACAGCAGGTAATTAAGATTTTGCATAAAAATTGCTGCATGCCTACATAAGTAGAAATATGTAAGTCAACACAACAACAGCGGCTTACTTGTTTCGTTTTGCATCATTCTCAATGTGAACTGCAACACCAGAACATGCAGCATTGTGTAGAGCCACTAAATACTCTATGTACTAGATAGATACCAGAATGAGATTCTCACTCTGCAGCTGAGTGTGCGCTGATATGAAACTTCCTGGCAGATTAAATCTGTCCCGACATCCAGTTTCGGTCCCGCAGACAGTTTTAATCTGTCAAGTAACTTCATAGGTAGAAGCTACTACACTAAACTTTTGTCCATCTGCGAACAAAATTGAGTTTAATGTAGCTTCCGGTGGTATTTTATGTGCTCTATAAGACCCACCAATCAGATTCAATCTATATGTATATCGTAACATCGATAAAGTATCTTGTAAATTAGAGGTTGAAACACATCGTATGTTGTCCACAAGATTGAATGAATCCGAATGTATAATGTCTATTTATGTTTCAGTTTGCTAATGTTTCATCTACTTCGCCAATACTGTCGAGTTTAACTTTTGTCAGTGCTTGCGGCTGTTCGAAGCTTTAGCCGCCATTGATGTCTTGATGGCATTGTTGTCTTCTGGTAATGTTCGACATGGTTTTAGCAAAATCGTTATTGTTAGTACTGCATAGTAGCAGCATTCTGCTGTATTTTGAGTGTACTGTGTCAAAAGGATTTAGAAGAATAAAGTGCGACTGTAGGGAAGGAGGGTAATTATCGTGGAGTAAGAAAAAGAATGTAGAAGAAATCAGAAAGAGAAATGGAAACTGAAATCAGATAAATATTCTCTTTATACCTTTCAATTAGAAACATAGAACTTGTTTCTGTAAAATTCAGGAATGTATATATAATACCAAGATAAATAGTACTTTCTTATTCTAAATATCGTGGTAGATATACTCATTTAATGAATTTTGATCCTCCCTGCCAACCTAAAGGGTCGTTTTAATTGCTGCTCTATCCTACTAAACGTTCTATGTAGACCAAAAGGAAATGTGTTGTTCACACCAAATAAAAACCAGGAAGATAAGAAAATTGTATCTTCTGGATGTAAGCAGCCCAAAGCGATGGCGCATTCGCGGAGAAAGTGCCAAAGTAATACCCATTGCTGTCACAGTGGAATATCACGTAAGTTGGGGATTTAATAAAGATTATTTTTAATTTCAATTTTTCTTCTTAATGGAGTGTATCTTTGTACCGATACTAAGCAGGAACTGATCCAACACACTCTGCAACACTTGAGGTTAATGGACTAACATGCTAATCTAACCAAAGAACATTATTATATCACAAAGTTTAGTAAGTACTTATCGGATGCTAACATGGGATTTTGTAAATTGCAGGTGAAGTGATGAGAAAATTCCTGTATGTGCTGTATTTTTTCGGAAACTCTTTGGTATTGAACAGACAAGATTAAATACCATTGCGAAAGGAATTGCCTTTGGGAAAGAACTGACAGACAAAAGAGGGGTGATCATAAGATTGCAAAGTACGAAAATAAAAGAAAGCATGTGGTAGAATACTCATAAAAATCGAAAGCCCCTGAAAGTCATTAAAATAAGAACAATAGCCAATGACTGTATCTCTCGTGTGCATTAAATATAAACAAACTTTAAAAAAACAAAAGAAAAACCAAACAGAAACTGATCTCAAAGTTAAAAAATCATTTTTCATCAGAATTTTCAAGTCCAAATTCGCCAGTGTGGATGCACTTATTGCCTTAGAACATGACATAAAATTCCAAGTTCTGTAGTTAAAAATTAAAAGAAGAAGCTAATGACTGAACTTCGTTATCGTGGGCTCAAGGCTAGAGCTTTTCATAAATTAATGAAGCAATCGCCACAAGGAAGTAAAACCTTTGCATTTCACTTGCAGTAAGGCCAGCATCTGCCAGAACTGAATATAGGAGACGCATATTACGCTTGACAAATCTCATTTTATATCTTCTGTGTAACAAATATCGGAACAACACACCCTGAATTCCATGTATGGAATGAGGCTCAAGCTGGAAGAGGGCCACAATAAATTGCATCAGCCATCACAGATTTTCTTTTTAAAACATCCTTTGACCAGAATACCACATCCATCAGACTCTTTGCTGATGGGTGTTGTGGCCAGAATAAAAATCTTCATCTGATTTATGCTACTGTATTATGGCTACTTAAAAGTTCTCTATTACATATAAGGAATGTGAATCTGTATTTTCCAGTTCGAGGGCATTCCTTTTTACCAAAAGACAAGGTCTTTGGACGAGCTGAGAGAATACTGCTCCAAATGCCAGTAATTTTGAATCCAGAGTAGCATGTACAGATCTACAATGAAGTTGGGGAAACGTGGGAAAATGGAAAAGACTGGGAGCTTAAAAACTACATCGAACCCTCAAAGAAATGGAAAAAGATTGATGATATAAGTGAAGTCAAAAGAACTATTTTGAAAAAGTCAGAACTGAAGAGTGTCAGTGATCAGGATACAAAATTTAAAGCCGAAATTCATTATTAGCTCGATGAACTTTCTAAATCATTCACAACTTTGGAGAAACGTGGATATAAGGTGTTCTTCACTACTGAAGGACGTATATTAGCGTTGTCAACCATGATAAAGGAAGAGAAAAGGGAGTATATGAAGAAACTGCTCACTTTGAGATCCGGCACTCAGTCTATAGAAGATTAACAAACATAACTTTTTTTCACAGACTTTAAAGATTCCATGCAGGAGCTTCACTCCAGAAGTTACCGAATATGGTTGTTTATAAGAAGAACCACGAAGGCACAAAATTTAGTTAATTCTGCCTTTAACAAATTATTGTCTCAAGACTTTGTTGCTTTCTATGAACGTTACATTAATGTTACATTGTTCTAACTTTTACAAGTAATATAAAGCAAGTGAAAATTACTGTAAGTTAATAATAATTTTCATCTACTAAAGGTTGTATGAATTACTTAAGATTTAATACTGAAAACGCATCGAAATTTGTAATATCCTAGGGGATTGATCAAAACACATATAGTCAACAACAAAAATGTATTCTATAGCCATTCTAATCAAATTTTGATCTGTTGCAAAGTGGGATCGAATTCAATATCCCAACACGGAATTAAGCGAGAAAAGAGCTTTATGTTCCATTCAATAGTTTAGTAGATATCAGTTTTTCGCTTTTCCAGAAATATTGGCATCAACAGATCTTATATGTTTCGATTAGTTGCTCTGCATATTATCAGATAGGTACAGTTTAGTGGCTAATGTACAAGACTTTTTATTGTTAATAGTAGTTGTCGTAGTTTTTGTTGTTATCTTTATTAAGTCTTACAATGATATTCTGAAACTCTCCATGTTTCTCCGTCTTGCACAAACTGCTTCATCTCTGCATAACTATTACATCATGTACCCACTTTAAACCTGCTTACAGTAATTGGGCCTCGGTCTCCATCTACGATTTATAACCTTCATATTTGCCTACAAAAAAAATGTTTTTGTTTTTTAATCATTCTTCAGGCTCTGGCCTATTAACAGGTAAATTGTTGAGGTCAAGTTGGGCGTTGTACTTCTCTTCCACTTGATTCGATTAAGTACCTTTTTATTAGTTACCGGATCAGCTCTTCCGCAAGGCATTGATATAAGTTACGTCATTGTACGTCGAATACATACTGAGTCTGAGTGAGTTGAATACGTTCCAAGACTGCCCTAGTATTCCATGCAGGACATAGAAACTCTGCTCCATGGCCCCACTTTTCCTACTGAGCGGTCAATCCAAACTTATGACAAAACTACAGGACCGGCAGAGAAGTGCAATCACGTCCGGCGGCGTCGGCGTACTTGCTGATAAAGTCACGTGCCGGCTCGGTCAATACAAAGCCAGGAGAGTTATGGGCAACACGCAGTACCTACACGGCCGGCAGGAAGTGCTTTCTCAAGGGGACCGAGCCTACTCGCTGTCATCCATTTCGTCCAAATTAAATGCTTGGCAGGCACTCAGGTGACAAAATTTAAAAGGGTAGCGATAAGCACATAGTCAGATGGTGGGAGTAGCGCGTACACAAAGTAGAAAAGGGCATTTGTGGTGCCACTTGTAAACAGGTGGCTCATGTGGAAAGGTTCTCAATGCGATTATGCTCGCACGACGGGAATTAACAGACTCTGAAAAAGGAAGGCTAATCTACAATAAGTGAAGATTCTCGTATTTTTAAAACGAGGATGAGAACTTGCTACATGAAACAGCGTCGTTCGACAGGTGGTTTATCACTAATAATTGGCGGTTGATTCGAAGTTTAATATTCCACTAATTACGAAATAACCACCAAGCCTCCAATTTTAAAGGAAATATCTAAATTACTGCGAATTAATCACCGAGTTTATGCTACGGCTGTGCAGGAAGTCCGATGATAGATGATACACTCAAAGCATCTCCCATAAGAAGGATGTACCGGTTAAGTCGCTACAGAATTCTGTTTTCCGAGTTCTACAGTTTCAAGAGTACGCGGAGAATACCACATTTCAGGCATTACCTCTCACCACGGGCAGTACAGTAGCCGACAGGCTTTACGTAACGACAAAGAGCAGCGACATTTGCATAGAGTTGTCAGTGCTAACAGACAAGTAACACACCGTAAAATAACGACAGAAAGTATTGTGGGACTAAGACGGATCCATTAGGACAGTGCCGTGAAATTCGGCGTTACTGGGCTATGGCAGCTGACAACCGCTGGTCCCAGGCAGTCGTTGGGTGGCATAAAGAGTTCTTAATATTGGTCCCAAAGTCGTGGAGTCTAGTTCCTATGTGAAAATATTTTGAAGAAATTGTAAACACCTAATCAGCTGCAAAATGGAAGGTTTATTTAAATCCATTGACCATGGTTAACGTTTATCGAAACGTCTTCTTCAGAAGGAAACAGCGTCAACAGGGTTATATGCTGTGGCGGAGGTACGTGGAAACATAGCCGAAAGGGTCATCAAAATAGAAAATTTCACTGCCATAACAATTACAACCTGTAAAACATGGTGGGTGTCGCATTTATTATTACTTCAATAAAGGCGTTAAAAGAAAAGCCTCAAGAAAATTTAGGATTGTAAATAAATTTCCAAGAGAAGATAATATTTACAGCGTGCCTCAAGATGCCTCCATGACTGATTCCTGGGGCATCCTCCCCTCCCCCCCCCCCTGTCCCATTTAACCGAAACCTGACTCATAAAAACCTGCAGATAAAGTACCTACATTAATAATTAAGTTGATACGGAGTCTTCAGAGACCGAGTCCTACTCGCATTTGCCCCGTTTTCTGACTCTAAGTCTTCATCCATCTGCAGCTGACACTTCGTCGCATTTCTAGCCAAGCCCTGATTGTTACCGTGCATTTGGAAGAAACCTGTGTACACAGTTCTCTAGCCACCCTTGCCTCTGTATCAGGCGATGGTGGCCAATTCCGCTGATCGTGCTCCAATCTCAGAACCGCCTGGTATGGCTGACCGGTTGCAGACCAGCCTCGCTGAGGCCAGGTGTGGTATAGTCGTACAGTTGACGACTTGCTGCCGAGGGGATTACTCCGGTCGAAATCAGAATGCAGAGTGATATTTCCGGCTGAGCCAGGAGTGGTTGTACTCCCTCCAGCGAGGTGAAATGGCGCAGAAGTAAGATGACGTCACGTACGTGACAATGGGACCAGTTAGCTGTGCTGCACCATCTAGCAACACAGCGTGCTACCAAAGGTGGAACCCGGCGCTACTGGTTTCTAACGGGTTGACGCTTTACTGAAGCGTCAAGCTACAGAAATAGGACGCGACAGACTAGATATTACTTTGACTGTTGCGAAGGCCAGTTTGCAGATTAGACGGCTTCAGATACCTTTAAAGCTTGGGCTATTTGCGGATTGAGGAACAGCTATTGCCCTGTGTCGCTCCCTTCTCGACTGCTTCGTCCCTGCCATGTTCCTCGCCTCTTATAACAGTTGTCTGGCTTGTACATAAAACGTCCATGATCTGTTGTTCCCTGCATTTACTGCTGCTTTCTTGTGAATGTCTAACAGTATATTCCACAACTTAAATTTCGCCTCATGTATCTTACATCCCAATGGAACCGCGGATGCAACTGCCTGATGTCCTGTTATATCAGTCTGAAAAAGTTTTGTCGTGGTTGGTTCTCCCATGAATCACAATAATTCTGAAAGAGTGTCGTTAGCTTCCTGTGCCCTGTTTTGATTCAAGTCTTCTTATAAATTCTTCTAATAACACCGTTTCTTCCATATCCATCTACTTCCCTTTCGATCTTCCTTCGATTTTTAAGTGAACCTTCGTCTAGCTGATGATTTAATTTATATTAATTAGTCATGGTTGTAAAGGAGGCTTGTGACAAGAATATAAAATCATAATGGGATGGAACATAATTTTCAGCAGCGTTCACTGTGTGCTCGGATGGCATGCGTACGACTGTGGCTATGGGATAGTTGAGAAACTCATGGGTGATTCCAAATCTTGTGCAGTGGCTCATTTTCAGCTCGAGATCTGCATCATCATTTGTGGCACGATGGCGTCGGGAATCATTTGGTCACTTTCTCCGATGTTCCTGCCCGTTTTCAAAGTGATGGCTTACACGAATGCTGTTTGTCGCTGACAGGTGCACGTCCATTTCTAAAGCAGTTCGTGCAATCACAAATTTTTGGTGTCACTCAGATAACTGCCACAACACTGTGGCCATATTCTTTTGCACTATCACAGCGGTGTGCCATTCACGCCTCTGTAACTGGCTTGTGGCACGATATCGACTTCGCTTTGGTCGTGAGCTTATCTTTGGCGGAGCCGCGGCACTTTCTGAGGGCAGAAAAGTCGTTGGGAAAGTGTATTTACGACACGAGTGCACTTGGGTAGAGGAGTTGTTGTTCCCGTATGAGCAAAATGGTAACGCCACGAGGACGCCTGCACGCAGCCGGTACCGTTGCACTCTGCTGCAGAATGTTGAATACTGCCTCTTGCGGCAACTGTTGGATGCAGGAGCTGTTGGGCATCGAATCATTATCGAATCATTTGCGCCGTGTGGCCTCATGCACCGAACAAACCTCGAAATGTTGGATTTATTATTCCGCTAGCGGACTAACCAGTTCATTTTCTGTGAGAACTTTTCTGTTTTTTCCAGTTGTTAGGAAGAGCTAAAGCTTGGTCATTTGTGCTGTGTCTGTGTGGCTGAAAGTACTTTTACAACTAGCTTATTAGAGCTATATATCTGTTTAGTTGTTAGTTCTACTGTTCCTTCTTCGTATTTGTTCGATATCGTGTGTCTTGAGTAAAGTATGTGCCTTCTTTGACCCTCTGAGTGGGCAGAGTTAATGAGCGAGTGACTGTGTACTTGTTTCTGCGGACTTTACCACTTTTGCACGTGATTGTACACTACCTTGAGTCAGTATGATATTTAAAGTTGTTTACGACCATATGTCTTGAGTAAATTGTTTGGCAAATCGTACGGAAGTCGTAACTCTTTATTATTATGGGTGTTCGGAGCTGAATCATGTGTGGCTGTGTAATTGTGTTTTTGTTGTTTATTAACTGACCTCACGTATACGTTTTATTATACGACTGGCAGAAAGTTAAATTCTGGATGAGGTTGGCGTTTTCTGTTTACACGGCGTGGCCGACACACGTTATAGGTTATAGAAATGAAAAAAATGGTTCAAATGGCTCTGAGCACTATGGGACTTAACATCTGTGGTCATCAGTCCCCTAGAAATTAGAACTACTTAAACCTAACTAACCTAAGGACATCACATACATCCATGCCCGAGGCAGGATTCGAACCTGCGACCGTAGCAGTCGCGCGGTTCCGGACTGCGCGCCTAGAACCGCTAGACCACCGCGGCCGGCTAGGAATGATAGGAACTGTGTTGACTAAGGACGGAAACATCGGACTAGGTATTTTCTGTTTGAAATTATGTTGCTGATACTATTGCGTATTAGCTGGCCTCTCGTAACTAAGGGTTTCCTGTTTAGCATACGCTTTTGACAAATATATGTTGTAGGTTGTGAGTTACCGTTGTGTAACTTGATTTTCTTTATGTTTCAGTTTCTTCAGGTGTGTGTAATAACGTTAATAGACTGGAGTTTTGTTGAGTCTCCAAAGCCTGTTATTGAAGAAGGTTAACAACAAGCGTTCAGCTCAGGAAGAACAGGCCCACGGCAAAAAGAGGTACGTTTTGTTCTCTATTAAACTGGCCTTGTGGGTTACATTTGTGTTCGTCTTTTGATTACTCTCTTTCGGAACACTACATGCTGCATACAGATTTATGTCAATCTGCCTGGATATTTGTTTGCCTCTGGAGTGCTTATTTTAAAGTAGTATGCATTTTTAGGTATGTTAACGAATCCGTGTAAAGCTTGTGGAGGCTTGTTTGTTCTTGTTTTGGAACATGGTATCGTTCTGTTAAGGTATCCTGGAATTTTCTGTGTTGGACATCGAGACATAGTTCTTGGTTTGTATTCCTAAGGTTGTTTTTGTATACGACGTCTTACGGCTAGGTATTAATCTTGGAGCCTGTATAAATTCTTTGAATATTTTCTCGTCCCTGATGTCCCGGCTTGAGTGCCCGTTCGGATGATGTATTACGCTTATAATGAAGAGCAGTTTCTTATAAGCACTTCAGTGAATGCAAAATAGACTATGAATTTTGTTAGCTAGAGGCCTGTGCTGATCAGATAATTATTTTGAAGAATATTTTCTGAAATACTTGTTACTCTTTCCAGCAACGGTGTATAATAAGGGAAGAGGTAATTTACTCTTACTGATTATTAGTCACGCTGTCACCAACCCGAGGTAATCGTTATTGAACTGTGTGTTGATTGTATTGAGATTTGTCTTTTTGTGTTTCAGATTAGGAATACTCCGGCATATAGTATGTTAGCTGCTCCTGAACCCCACAAAGGGGCAGTTCTTTTTTATTCCACTTCCTACAGTTATTATTGTTCTTCTATTATTTTGTTATTGTATCTACATTTGTTCAAATGGCTCTAAGCACTGTGGGACTTAATATCTGAGGTCATCAGTCCACTAGACTTGGAACTACTTAAACCTAACTAAGGAAATCTCACACATCGATGCCCGGGACAGGATTCGAACCTACGACCGCAGTAGCTGTGCGGCTTCCGACTGAAGCGCATAGAACCACTCGGCCACAGCTGCCGGCTACATTTTCATTGCGATTCCACTATTTAAAATTTTCTATTTCAAACATCTAACAGAAATATTTGATAAAACGTAGACTCACCATAAAGTTAAACTAAGATTTATGAAGTCTGTAGTTCTTTTACTGTGTTCAAAAACTGTGATCTGAAATTTGTGGACCTCTGGAAAGAATTCCATTCCTTAAAAATCCTTAATAATTTTTTTCTTGGCCTTAAACAGCGTTTACTTCGGTACCGGCACTTCGCCACTTCAAACGTAGCTTCCTACTGCCCCAAGCTGTTTTAGTCCCTTCAGAGCACAGAAAAATGAATAACACCCCATATTTCTTTCTTGGAGAACTTTCGTGAACTGGGCAATCATAAAAATATGGTCGGAAAATTTATGGACAGAAACTTTCAATGAACGGAAGAGAGGTAAGGTCGAAGGATAACAGTGAGTTTGAAGTTGAGTTAGTGGTATTAACCTATTGAACAGAACAAAATTGGCATCATTTATTGATCTTCCCTCTTGTATCGGAACAAATCAAAGGCATGTTTCTAAAATGTTCATGTTTTGATTATAATGCGACTTTCCGCAGGACGTACGGATGGTAAAACACAATTTAGATATGAACTACTTTTTGTCAGTTATTTACACAGAAGCATGGCTCCTGTTGATCGTATGATTTCGAGTGTCGTAGACTGAAGGCTGAGCGAGGATGATGGCCGTAACAGTGATGAGATGCGGCGAACACAGGCCACCTTCCAAACGCGACGTTGAAGGGAACGCCTCGCAGGACCTCCACACCACATGTGTGCGCCTTGCCTTGCCTTGCCTCTAATTTTACGGTCCTTTTAGAATCATGTTTGTGAGACATTTCGCGACTTTGAAGTCCGCAATGAAGTCGGGAGAGAGGAAGATTGCACTCGTAT
This sequence comes from Schistocerca nitens, assembly GCF_023898315.1. Taxonomy (NCBI): domain Eukaryota; kingdom Metazoa; phylum Arthropoda; class Insecta; order Orthoptera; family Acrididae; genus Schistocerca; species Schistocerca nitens. Next base: position 162,277,791 of record NC_064617.1, on the reverse strand, counting down.
GGTCCAAAAGGAGACCAGTAAAGCTTTACAAATCTGCAGCTGAGTATATCCTCGCCTCTCGGAAAGGATGAAGCAGACCCGGCTGATACGAATAGCTCCATTCAGCCGACAGAGAGTGGCAGTTCAAAGCAAGACGGTCTTCAGGCACACGTGTCGGCGCAATGTCACCACCTGAACTACCTCTACGTCGAGTGGGCTGGTCACGTATTGCTCCAACTCATGTCGTGTAGTGGTAACCTCAGTTATTATGTTACCTTATACGCTCCTGTACGTCAGAACAAGCTGGAAACAATTTACTGCAATGAGCACATATATTATCTTTTTAAATTCACGTACCACTGATTCCCCGAACATTTGTAACAGTATGGAAATGATTATAACTTTCATTTATGGTATGTTTTGCCGGGAAAAACATATGTACGAGATTGCCAGGCGGAAAGGCTACGAGTATTCGGAAAGATTAACATGAACAGTACATCTACCAATCACACAGTCACACCTATCTGAAACTTAAAGCCGGCCGGAGTGGCCGTGCGGTTCTAGGCGCTACAGTCTGGAGCCGAGCGACCGCTACGGTCGCAGGATCGAATCCTGCCTCGGGCATGGATGTGTGTGATGTCCTTAGGATAGTTAGGTTTAATTAGTTCTAAGTTCTGGGCGATTGATGACCTCAGAAGTGAAGTCGCATAGTGCTCAGAGCCATTTTTTTTTAAACTTAAAGTTGGTAAATAGGTTACTGGTGGATGAGGGGAAGAGCCTAGGATGTATGCCTCCAAAGTTCCACAAGTACAACTTGGGATCTCAATAGTTTCACGATCTAACAGTGCCTGCTTGTACTAGGTGCACGATAGGTCTCCTTACTTTAATTTATACTCACGATTCAACTTACAGTTCACTCCAGCACATTGCTTCTTTCGATCATAAGGCATTTAAGTACCACATAATTTTCTTCCTTATATCAATGGAATGTTCATAATTTGTTTTCGAGCTCACTAAAAGTTCCGAAGTATTTTATCCGTTACTCTTATGTAGGATCAGGAAATGAAAAATTAATTTGCAACGATTCTTAAGTCACTGTAGGCCACAATACTTACCTCTGTGCTATACGATTGTAAAATAAAATGATTAGTTACACAGTTCCATGGAAAAACAGATAGAAAACTGCTGTTGTTTTTCTTCTTTTCAAAAACGAGAAGGGACCGTTTACGCTAGTATGGAATGAAGAAATCAATCAACGATTCAACGGGAAAAATTATATTGAAGGACATTACCCATGTAACAGTTAGAATAAATCGGGACATACTACATGAGTTGATACCAGAAACCGTAGCTGAAGAGAGTGCTGAAGGAACGAAGCTGAAGGAACGAATCGTATTGGAAGACCTAGATGTGGGTATATAATGCAGATACTCGTTGGCTTGATACATATCAGGTAAGAGGGGAAATAAGAGGATAGACAAGCTACAAGAACGGAGATTTGCAGCAAACCATCCCTAAAACTCATAAGCAAAACAAGAGGATACTTAGGATAATGCACTAAACGAAAAGGATACCCTCGATCATCCCAGAAAGACGGGCGCCTGTGCCTATACCCTTTCCGTACACCTCCACATACTACCTTCAGTGCCATCTAATGCACAGCTTCTCGCGAATAGGTCATTTGTGCGCTGCAGTTCACTGCATTATTATAATCGTTATCTCCTTTATCGTCTTCTACATCGATTAAGCAACTAGACATATTCCCCTTTTGTAGCCCATCGACGTGTAGGATGCTGTACAACATTTACCCCTGAGAGGGCATAACGTATAAGTAATTTTGATATCTGATTTTCAGTCTCTCTCATTCTCTGTTTCATAAATTTTTTCTGTATATCTCATTATTGACTCTTACGTTGGTTACTGATTGCGCTGTTCACTTATTGATTTACCATCAAAGGGGGTGGTTTGTTAGAGTTACTGGATACCCGGCTGTACTTCTGATACGTCTTTATTCCAGTCTCCTATTAGTCCATCTCCTTCCACTCTCTATCTCTCCTCCCCTGTCCCTATTCGTCTCCACACATTCTCTTTCTGTATCCATATCAACCCCTCACTCTGTTTGCCTGTTTCTTTTTCACCTTGTCTCCATTCGTCTATCGCCTTATGTCCGCGTCTCACTTCCCTCTGCCCGTTTCCCCTCATCTATCTCCATCATCTCTTTCTCCTGATATATGTACCTTCCTCCTCATTCATCTCGCTGTTTGTCCATCTCCTCGTTCTCCCTTCCCTGTCCACATTATCGCACACACCCTAATGGGGAGCTGGTGGTTATTACCCCTACAATATTTCTTCCTAGATTTTAGCGAACGTGTGTACCTAATTTTATTGAAATCGTTGTCGGGGCCTTAAATTAGCTTATTACCCATGACTGCTCGCGTACCTACGTGTCACGTCTGTTTCACGCATATTTAATATTTCATGCCTATTTGTTTTCATATTTCACCTGTTTCTTTAGCGCATTCCGCCCTGCAGTTTCATTTTCACACAGCTCAATTTTTGTGACGTCATATTTCCTGAACTACAATGATAAAATTATGCAGGTAGCTCCAATGGTTCATGTACCTCCTGGTTGCGAAACGTATTCCAAATAATGTTAGTAGTAAGGAAATACTGAATTAAAACTTCATGCTTCATGCATACTGCACAGACCACGAAAATGTAGTGAGATGTAAATCTTTACCCTTTCGCCATATTGTGGGGGTTGTCAGCGAAAAAAAATTTCATAAAGGTTTGCTATTGCGTGTACAGTTTTTTACAAGTCACTAGGTGCTCTCATTCCCAAATATTGGATAACTTAAGTATGAATGTCCTTGAGCCCTGTGTTTTTCGCCCCACTCCACCCTTCGATAGGTGGGTGATAGGTGAGTGATTCTTTGCAGACATTAAATGATAAGTGTGCCAAGTTTGGCTGAAATCGGGGCGGTGGTTTACAAGGGGATGTGTAACAGATATACATACCTAAATACATGCGTACATCAACATTTAAAATTTGCATGGATTAGAAATTTATGGCTGCTGGATGTCATATCAATACTAACTAAACCGTCTGATGAAGGAATCCGGACAGCAGTCAGTGCATGTTAATAAAGGGCGTGTCTTCTCTACACTTTTATTACAGCTTCAACTCAGGGAATATATTCAGTGATGTGTATGAATGTCGGTGGAAGAATAGCAGACTTCTCTTCGTCAAGAGTCGAAACGAGGCTTGGCACTGATGTTGTACAGAGAGTTTTGGGGTGAAATTCAAACGTATATCACTGGCTTTGAGTTGGGACTGTGGGCAGGCCAGTGAACTTCAGGGTTACAAACCTTTGCACATACTAGTTCATGAGTGGATGCACTGTTACACTGTTACAATCGTCATCTCTGAAATGTTCCTCTACTGTACAAAGTAAACAATGACGTTAGACTGTACATACCGTACGTTTCCTTGTGCACAATAAGTGGACCACATACTAACCACGCAAAACATCCCCATACTGTAACAGCACGTCCTGTACGTTTTACTGTTGGCACTACACACCAGTGGCCGATAATGCTCTACTATAACTTGCCAAACCCAGAGACCAGATTGTCTGTGTATAGGATGATTCATCTCTCCACATCACCGTCCAGTTATTATTTGTCCAGTGGATTAACTCTTTTCACCACATCAATCTTCACTTTCTATTAAGCGCACAAATCTGAAGTTTATGAGGAGGTGATTGACTACTGTACCGAATACTTTTAACTTGATATGCACAGTAATTGTGCTACCTGGACTGATAGTATCACTTTGGAACATACGAGAGACTGCTTTCATGAACTTTTTAAGGCAACACCTCACCGCTCGACTCTCCCTCCCCGTCAGTCCTTAAGGTCTGCCTGATACTGATACAGTTGCAGTTGCTCAAACGACTTTCCACTTCACAGTCACAACACAAAAAGTACACTTGAGCAACTTCAGAAAGGTAGCAATCACCCTAATGGAAATGTTACTCATATGACACCTATTGAAAGTCCACGTTCGAGATCGGTGAGCTCTTCTGACCTTCCCAAGTTACTACTTCTTTTCTCACAACAATTGCACCGAAGTATACGGGGTACCGACTTTCACTGATCACCTTAAAGTCCCAGGTGCTTGTTATGATCGCAAAAACTGCTTAAATTTGGGATAAGATATCATCGGCATTGGAGGCCGAAAGTTTATGACGTAAGAAATCACCCACGTTCTGCCAACGGCCTTGTCAAAGGGGGCACGGAGGTGCAGGCAGTGCTTCAAAGCACTCTCTTGCCCATAGGGTGGGAAACTGTCCCGAAAAGGTGGAAGAATCAGTATTGATCAATGGCGTGAGAATGCATATGACAATGAAAACCACTATAATTGAAAAGTGTCGTTATGATTTCTCTGCTGGCTGAAGATTCGGGACTAATCCCCAGTTCGGATCTCTGGGAGGGGCTTGCCATGGGGGAGGCGACTATGAGAAAAATATTGAATAGCCAATAAAAGGGTAACCTGATATGAGTCGGGGCGTAGAGTTAGTTTCAACGTTGTAGGAAAGCAAGAAAATCTGGAAAGGGAAATGCTTAGCCTAAATCTAGATATAGTGGGGATCATTGAAGTGAAATGGAAAAAAAAGAAAGAAAACAAGGATGCATGGTCAGACGAGTTTTCGGTAGTATCAACAGCAGCAAAAAATAGTATAACGGGAGTAGTATTTGTTGTGAATAATTAACGAGTGTAGAGAGTAAGCATTTCAGTGATAGAGTTGTTCACATCACATTCTACAGCATATCAACGCCAATAAATTTAGGTCATGTACACATGCCACTAACGCAGGCAGAAGATGAAGACATAGAGGAAATACACTCCTGGAAATGGAAAAAAGAACACATTGACACTGGTGTGTCAGACCCACCATACTTGCTCCGGACACTGCGAGAGGGCTGTACAAGCAATGATCACACGCACGGCACAGCGGACACACCAGGAACCGCGGTGTTGGCCGTCGAATGGCGCTAGCTGCGCAGCATTTGTGCACCGCCGCCGTCAGTGTCAGCCAGTTTGCCGTGGCATACGGAGCTCCATCGGAGTCTTTAACACTGGTAGCATGCCGCGACAGCGTGGACGTGAACCGTATGTGCAGTTGACGGACTTTGAGCGAGGGCGTATAGTGGGCATGCGGGAGGCCGGGTGGACGTACCGCCGAATTGCTCAACACGTGGGGCGTGAGGTCTCCACAGTACATCGATGTTGTCGCCAGTGGTCGGCGGAAGGTGCACGTGCCCGTCGACCTGGGACCGGACCGCAGCGACGCACGGATGCACGCCAAGACCGTAGGATCCTACGCAGTGCCGTAGGGGACCGCACCGCCACTTCCCAGCAAATTAGGGACACTGTTGCTCCTGGGGTATCGGCGAGGACCATTCGCAACCGTCTCCATGAAGCTGGGCTACGGTCCCGCACACCGTTAGGCCGTCTTCCGCTTACGCCTCAACATCGTGCAGCGCGCCTCCAGTGGTTTCGCGACAGGCGTGAATGGAGGGACGAACGGAGACGTGTCGTCTTCAGCGATGAGGGTCGCTTCTGCCTTGGTGCCAATGATGGTCGTATGCGTGTTTGGCGCCGTGCAGGTGAGCGCCACAATCAGGACTGCATACGACCGAGGCACACAGGGCCAACACCCGGCATCATGGTGTGGGGAGCGATCTCCTACACTGGCCGTACACCACCGGTGATCGTCGAGGGGACACTGAATAGTGCACGGTACATCCAAACCGTCATCGAACCCATCGTTCTACCATTCCTAGACCGGCAAGGGAACTTGCTGTTCCAACAGGACAATGCACGTCCGCATGTATCCCGTGCCACCCAACGTGCTCTAGAAGGTGTAAGTCAACTACCCTGGCCAGCAAGATCTCCGGATCTGTCCCCCATTGAGCATGTTTGGGACTGGATGAAGCGTCGTCTCACGCGGTCTGCACGTCCAGCACGAACGCTGGTCCAACTGAGGCGCCAGGTGGAAATGGCATGGCAAGCCGTTCCACAGGACTACATCCAGCATCTCTACGATCGTCTCCATGGGAGAATAGCAGCCTGCATTGCTGCGAAAGGTGGATATACACTGTACTAGTGCCGACATTGTGCATGCTCTGTTGCCTGTGTCTATGTGCGTGTGGTTCTGTCAGTGTGATCATGTGATGTATCTGACCCCAGGAATGTGTCAATAAAGTTTGCCCTTCCTGGGACAATGAATTCACGGTGTTCTTATTTCAATTTCCAGGAGTGTATCTGAGGGTACGGAACGTGTAGAACAGCATGTGAAGGGAGAAGAAAATCTGTTAATCATGGAGAATTGAACTGCAGTGAGAGGAAGACACAAAATGAACGGTTACTGGAGGCAATTGGCTTGACACTAGAAATGAGAGAGTAGAAAGACTAATTTCATTCTGCACTAAGTTTCAGGTGACAATAGCGAACACACTATTCAAGAATTAGAATAAATGACTGAGAGATACGGAATTACATTTTGTTCAGGGAGAGAATCCAAAATCAGGTATTGCATTTTAAAGTATATCCGCTGCAAACATACATTCCGATTACTATTTCTAATGTTGAAGAGTAGATTATAGTTTAAGAGAATCGTCCGGAAGAATCAGTGAGTCTGGAAGTGGGATATTGCAGTACTGAGGTATGATGAGACACTTTTGAAGCTCGTTGAGGATGTGGACACTGCAATAAGAATATCAGAGGGGGCTGTTAACCTGAATGTAAGTCACAGACGTTGCACAGACGTGCAGGGTAGGTAATTCTGAAGTAAACTTAGGTAATAGCAGACATACTTCAATTGATCGACGCCAGAAGAAAGTACAAAAATATTCAGGAAAGGAGCGGAACTCAGAAATATAAACTTCTTAGGAATAGATTAAATTGAAAGAGTACGAAAGCCAAGACGAAATGGTGCAGTAAACATGTGAAGAAACAGCCAAAAAAATTAACGTCTGGTGGACTCAGCTTATAGGAGATTCAATACAATCTTCCATGGAATTAAAAGGAATGGTTGTAACATTAATAGCACAATGCCTATGCCACGAAAAATTTACAAATGAGCAGATAGGTGGAAAAAGGACGTTGAAGTGCTGTGTGAGATTTTGTACATGTCTGGTGAAGCGTTAGAATAATTTGGAGTCAGTAGGGATGACAAAAGTGATCCGATATTGTAATCGGAATTTAAAAGACGGAATTGCTGCATGAAACTCCATCGCACTTTCTAAAATAATTGGGGAAGTGACAACCAAACGACTATTCAAGTTGCTTTATTATTCATCAGTCTTCTGATTGGTTTGATGCCACCCGCCGTGAATTTCTCTCGTATGTCAACGCCTTCAGCTCAAAGAAGCACTTGCAACTTACGTCCTCAGTTACTTACCGGATGTATTCCAGTCTGTCTTCCTCCACAGATTTGCCCTCTACAGCTCCCTCTACCACCATGGAAGTCATTCCCTGATGTCTTAACTGTTGTCCAACCAAACTGTCCCTTCTCCTTTTCAGTGTCTCTACGTATTCCTTTCGTCTCCGATTCTGCGCAGAACCTCCTACCAAGTTGCTGTGTACAATTTTTTTTTTGGTCATCAGTACCCTGACTGGTTTGATGCGACCCGCCACGAATTCCTTTCCTGTGCTAACCTCTTAATCTCAGAGTAGCACTTGCAACCTACGTCCTCCATTATTTGCTTGACTTATTCCAATCTCTGTCTTCCTCTACAGTTTTTGCCCTCTACAGCCCCCTCTAGTAAAATGGAAATCATTCCCTCATGTCTTAGCAGATGTCCTATCATCCTGTCCCTTCTCCTTATCAGTGTTTTCCACATATTCCTTTCCTCTCCGATTCTGCGTAGAACCTCCTCATTCCTTACTTTATCAGTCCACCTAATTTTCAACATTCGTCTATAGCACCACATCTCAAATGCTTCGATTCTCTTCTGTTCCGGTTTTCCCACAGTCCACGTTTCACTACCATACAATGCTGTACTCCAGACGTACATCCTCAGAAATTTCTTCCTCAAATTAAGGCCGGTATTTGACATTAGTAGACTTCTCTTGGCCAGAAATGCCTTTTTTGCCATGGTGAGTCTGCTTTTGATGTCCTCCTTGCTCCGTCCGTCATTGGCTGCCTAGGTAGCAGAATTCCTTAACTTCATTGACTTCGTGACCATCAATCCTGATGTTAAGTTTCTCGCTGTTCTCATCACTACTGCCTCTCATTACCTTCGTCTTTCTCCGATTTACTCTCAAACCATACTGTGTACTCATTAGACTGTTCTTTCCGTTCAGCAGATCATTTAATTCTTCTTCACTTTCACTCAGGCTAGCAATGTCACCAGCGAATCGTATCATTGATATCCTTTCACCTTGTATTTTAATTCCACTCCTGAACCTTTCTTTTATTTCCATCATTGCTTCCTCGATGTACAGATTGAAGAGTAGGGGCGAAAGGCTACAGCCTTGTCTTACATCCTTCTTAATACGAGCACTTCGTTCTTGATCGTCCAGTCTTATTATTCCCTCTTGGTTGTTGTACATATTGTGTATGACCCGTCTCTCCCTATAGCTTACCCCTACTGTTTTCAGAATCTCGAACAGCTTGCACCATTTTATATTGTCGAACGCTTTTTCCAGGTCGACAAATCCTATGAAAGTGTCTTGATTTTTCTTTAGCCTTGCTTCCATTATTAGCCGTAACGTCAGAATTGCCTCTCTCGTCCCTTTACTTTTCCTAAAACCAAACTGATCGTCACCTAGCGCATTCTCAATTTTCTTTTCCATTCTTCTGTATATTATTCTTGTAAGCAGCTTCGATGCATGAGCTGTTAAGCTGATTGTGCGATAACTCTCGCACTTGTCAGCTCTTGCCGTCTTCGGACTTGTGTGGATGACGCTTTTCCGAAAGTCGGATGGTATATCGCCAGACTCATATACTCTACACACCAACGTGAATAGTCGTTTTGTTGCAACTTCCCCCAATGATTTTAGAAATTCTGATGGAATGTTATCTATCCCTTCTGCCTTATTTGACCGTAAGTCCTCCAAAGCTCTTTTAAATTCCGATTCTAATACTGGATCCCCTATATCATCTAAAGCGACTCCTGTTTCTTCTTCTATCACATCAGACAACTCTTCACCCTCATAGAGGCTTTCAATGTATTCTTTCCACCTATCTGCTCTCTCCTCTGCATTTAACAGTGGAATTCCCGCTGCACTCCTAATGTTACCACAGTTGCTTTTAATGTCACCAAAAGTTGTTTTGACTTTCCTGTATGCTGAGTCTGTCCTTCCGATAATCATATCTTTTTCGATGTCTTCACATTTTTCCTGCAGCCATTTCGTCTTAGCTTCCCTGCTCTTCCTATTTATTTCTTTCCTCAGCGACTTGTATTTCTGTATTCCTGATTTTCCCAGAACATGTTTGTACTTCCTCCATTCATCAATCAACTGAAGTATTTCTTCTGTTACCGGTGGTTTCTTCGCAGCTACCTTCATTGTACCTATGTTTTCCTTCCCAACTTCTTTGATGGCCCTTTTTAGAGATGTCCATTCCTCTTCAACTGTACTGCCTACTGCACTATTCCTTATTGCTGTATCTATAGCGTTAGAGAACTTCAAACGTATCTCGTCATTCCTTAGTACTTCCGTATCCCACTTCTTAGCGTATTGATTCTTCCTGACTACTGTCTTTAACGTCAGCCAACTCTTCATAACTACTATATTGTGATCTGAGTCTATATCTGCTCCTGGGTACGCCTTACAATCCAGTATCTGATTTCGGAATCTCTGTCTGACCATGATGCAATCTAATTGAAATCTTCCCGTATCTCCCGGCCTTTCCCAAGTATACCTCCTCCTCTTGTGATTCTTGAACAGGGTATTCGCTATTACTAGGTGAAACTTGTTACAGAACTCAATTAGTCTTTCTCCTCTTTCATTCCTTGTCACAAGCCCATGTTCTCCTGTAACCTTTTCTTCTACTCCTTCCCCTACAACTGCATTCCAGTCGCCCATGACTATTAGGTTTTCGTCCCCCTTTACATACTGAATTACCCTTTCAATATCCTCATACACTTTCTCTATATGTTCATCTTCAGCTTGCGACGTCGGCATGTATACCTGAACTATCGTTGTCGGTGTTGGTCTGCTGTCGATTCTGATTAGAACAACCCGGTCACTGAACTGTTCACAGTAACACACCCTCTGCCCTACCTTCCTATTCATAACGAATCCTACACCTGTTATACCATTTTCTGCTGCTGTTGATATTACCCGATACTCATCTGACCAGAAATCCTTGTCTTCCTTCCACTTCACTTCACTGACCCCTACTATATCTAGATTGAGCCTTTGCATTTACCTTTTCTGATTTGCTAGTTTCCCAACCACGTTCAGGCTTCTGACATTCCACGCCCCGACTCGTAGAACGTTTTCCTATCGTAGATTATTCAATCTTTTTCTCATGGTAACCTCCCCCTTGGCAGTCCCCTCCCAGAGATCCGAATGGGGGACTATTCCGGAATCTTTTGCCAATGGAGAGATCATCATGACACTTCTTCAAATACAGGCCACACGTCCTGTATATACACGTTACGTGTCTTTAATGCGGTGGTTTCCATTGCCTTCTGCGTCCTCATGTCGTTGATCATTGCAGATTCTTCCGCATTTAGGGGCAATTTCCCACCCCTAGGACAAGAGAGTGCCCTGGACCTCTATCCGCTCCTCTGCCCTCTTTGACAAGGCCGTTGGCAGAATGAGGCTGACTTCTTATGTCGGAAGCCTTCGGCCGCCAATGCAGATTATCAAAATTTTGGCAGTGGCGGGGATCGAACCAGGGACCGAAGACGTTTTGATTATGGATCAAAGACGCTACCCCTAGACCACGGGCACCAGTATATGACAGAAGTGACGTACCATCAGACTTTCGGAAAAATATCATCCACTCAAGTCTAAAGACAGCAAGAGCCGATAAGTGCGAGATTTATCGAACAATCAGCTTAACAACTCATGCATCCTAGTTTCTGACAATAATAGTGGATAGAACAAGTTTTTTCTAATCATCAGGCCTCTGATTGGTTTGATACGGCTGGCCGTGAATTCCAATCCTGTGCCAGCCTTTTCATTTCGAGCAGCACTTGCAACAAACGTTCTCATTTATTTGCTGCGTATGTTCCTAGCTCTCTCTACAATTTGTACCCTCTATGGTTCCCTCAAGCACCATGCAAGCTATTCCCTGATGTCTTATCAGATGTGCTTCCATCAACTCCCTTCTTATTGTCAGTGTTTTTCATGTATTCCATTCCTCGCCTATCCTCCATAGAACCTCTTCATTCCTTACCTTATTAGTCCACTTAATTTTTAATATTCTTCTGTCGCGCCACATTTCAAATGTTTCGATTCTCTTCGTTTCCGGTTTCTCCACAGTCCATGTTCCAATACCGTATCTCGGTGTGTTTCGAAATCACTTTGTTAGAAACTTCTTCTTAAAATTAAGGCCTTTGTTTGATATTTCTCTTGGTCAAGAATACTATTTATGACAGTGCTAGTCTGCTCTTGATCTTCTCCATTTTCCATTTAACGTGATTATGTTCCTGCCTACATAACAAAATTCCTTAACTTCATCTCTGCCTTGATTACTATTCCTGATAAGTTTCTGGCTGCTCTTACATCTGCTGCTGCTAATTACTTTCGTCTTCCTTCGACTTACACTGAATCCCTGATCAATACTAATTAGGCTGTTCATTACACTCAGTAGATCTTGTAATTCCTCTTCATATTCCCTTATCGTTCATATTCTTCTACCTTGAATTTTAAACCTACTCTTGAGACTTTATTTAATATCCGATATTGCTTCCTCTATAGATAGATTGAACAGCAGGGGTGAAAGGCTACATCCCCGTCTTGCACACTCTTTAGTTCGAGCAACGATCTTGATCTTTCACTGTTATTATTTGCTCTTGGCTACTGTACTTATCGTTAAATAGCAATATTTCGTTATAGTTTACCCCAATTTTTCTCAGAATCTCAAACACCTTGCACCATCTTACATTGTCGAATTTTATTCAAGGTTAACGAATCCTGTGAATGTGCATTGATTTTTCTTTAGTCTTGCTTCCATTATCAGTCTCAACAAAAATCAATTGCGGATCAGTTGATCTCGATTAGTAAGGCTTTAGGAAAGGTAATGGCAACATAGGGGTGGTTAATACGTTGAATTTGATAGTGGAAACAAATCTCATAAAACATCGTGACACAGATTTAGTATACGTCAACCTAGAAAAACCGTTCGACAATTTAAAATGGTGCAGTTATTCGAAATTCTGAGAAAACAGGAGCAATGTATAGGGAAAGAAAGCTACAATACGTAAAAGAAGCAAAAGGGAAAAATGACACTAGGAGACAAGTACGAACTGACCTGTTTAAGAAGGGTGTAAAAAAGTCTCCAGTCTTACACCTCTGTCGTTCAATCTATACATCGAGGAAGCAAAGAAGTGAAGGCGCTAATAAAAGAAATATTCATGACTGCGATTAAAATTCAACGTGTACGGATATCTAGGATAACATTTGCTGATGGTATAGATGTCCATAGTGAAAGTAAGAATTGCGGTTGTGTTCTATGCAATGAACAGTGTAATGAGTACAGAATATGAATTAAAAATAAACGAAGAAAAGACAAATTATATGCGAAGTAGCAGAAATGAGAATAGCGAGAAACTTCGCTTCACAATTGACACAAAGTAGATTAATAAAGAAATTCTGCTACCTTGGAAGCAAAATAACGCATTACGGACGAATCAAGGGCGACATATAAAGCAGACTAGCACAGGCAAAGAGGATATTCCAGGCCATGAGATGTTTACTCGTTCCAAAATTAGGCCCTAATTTGGGAAAGAAATTTCTGATAATGTACTCGTAAACGCGGAGCACAAAAACATATGTTAGGGTATCATGGACAGTGGTCAACCAGAATACAGGGGAATCGGAGCGTTGTAAATGTTGTACAGGAGAATGTTAAAAATTATCTGGACTGACAAGACTATGAATCTACATCTACATCTACATCTACATTTATACTCCGCAAGCCACCCATCGGTGTCTGGCGGGGGGCACTTTACGTGCCACTGTCATTACCTCCCTGTTCTGTTCCAGTCGCGTATGGTTCGCGGATGAACGACTGTCGGAAAGCCTCCGTGCGCGCTCGAATCTCCCTGATTTCACATTCGTGACCTCCTCGGGAGGTATAAGTATGGGGAAGCAATATATTCGATACCTCATCCAAAAACGCACCAACCTGGCGGGCAAGCTACACCGCGATGCAGAGCGCCTCTCTTGCAGAGTCTGCCACTTGAGTTTGCTAAACATCTCCGTAACGCTATCACGGTTACCAAATAACCCTCTCACGCAACGCGCCGCTCTTCTTTGGATCTTCTCTATCTCCTCCGTCAACCCGATCTGGTACGGATCCCACACTGATGAGTAATACTCAAGTTTAGGTCGAACGAGTGTTTTGTAAGCCACCTTCTTTGTTGATGGACTACATTTTCTAAGGACTCTCCCAATGAATCTCAACCTGGTACCCGCCTTACCAACAATTAATTTGATATGATCATTCCACTTCAAATCGTTCCGTACGCATACTCCCAGATATTTTACAGAAGTAACTGCTACCAGTGTTTGTTCTGTTATCATATAATCATACAATAAAGGATCCTTCTTTCTATGTATTCGCAATACATTACATTTGTCTATGTTAAGGGTCAGTTGCCACTCCCTGCACCAAGTGCCTATCCGCTGCAGATCTTCCTGCATTTCTCTACAATTTTCTAATGCTGCAACTTCTCTGTATACTTCAGCAACATCCGCGAAAAGCCGCATGGAACTTCCGACACTATCTACTAGGTCATGTATATATACGAGGGCGGTTCAGAAAGTAACCTCCGATTGGTCACAGTGCGGGTTGTGGGGGGAGTAGCGACGCCATCTGTGCGTTCACGCACTCAACAGGTCAGTCGGCATCAAGCCGTGGTCGAGTGAACGTCGTACCTGCGGTAGTTTAGTTTTTGTGGCAGTTTGAAATGTGTGCTGCAATAGAAAACCCCGCCAAATGTGAAGTGCGTGCTGTCATAAGGTTTTTTACAGCCAAAGGATATTCTGCAGCAGCTATTCATCGTGAGCTTTGTGCCGTGTACGGACCGAGAGTTATGAGTGAAGGAGTTGTCCGTGAATGGGTACGTTTACTTAAAAGTGGACGAGAAAACGTTCGTGATGAAGAGAGGAGTGGTAGACCATCATTGGTGACTGACGAACTCGTTCAGACAGTTGATGCAAAAGTTCGTGAAAATCGACGTTTCTCAATGTCGGAGTTGTCTACTGGTTTTCCACAGATTTCTAAGACTCTCTTGTACGAGATAGTGACAGCAAGATTGGGTTACCGTAAGTTCTGTGCACGATGGGTGCCCAAAATTCTTACCGACCACCACAAAACTCAAAGAATGGCCTCTGCATTAGACTTTCTGTCACGTTATGAGGACGAAGGAGAACCATTGTTAAACAGAATCGTGACCGGTGACGAAACCTGGATTAAGTACGTGAACCCTGAGACAAAAGAACAATCAAAGATGTGCGCACATTCAAATTCGCCTACCAAACCAAGAAAAGCCTCGCAAGATTTTTCTGCCAGAAAACTGATGGCAACGGTGTTTTGGGATGCCAAAGGGGTGTTGTTGGTTGAATTCATGGAACGTGGTACGACCATTAATCAAGACGTGTACTGTGAAACAATAAAAAAGTTACGACGGGCTATACAGAACAAACGCCGTGGTATGCTGACTTCCGGTATCGTTTTTTTTTTTTTTTTGCACGATAACGCCCGTCCTCACTCTGCTCGCAGAACAACGGCCCTTCTTGAGTCCTTCAAGTGGGACGTTATCAACCATCCACCTTACAGCCCAGACCTGGCGCCAAGTGATTATCACCTCTTCATGCATTTGAAGAAATGGCTCGGGTCACAGCAGTCTGATGACGACGAAGAGCTCAAAGATGCGGTCACAGGCTGGCTCCAGGCACAAGCGGGTGATTTTTATGCAGAAGGAATTTCAAAGCTTGTGAAGAGATACGATAAGTGCCTCAATCGCTATGGAGACTATGTAGAAAAATAGTGCAAAGATGTAGTTGTAAGATGTATATATTAAAATATTTTTATTTAACTTGGTGTATTTTTTTAAATCAACCGGAGGTTACTTTCTGAACGGCCCTCGTATATTGTGAAAAGCAATGGTCCCATAACACTCCCCTGTGGCACGTGGCACGTCTCCATTGATAACAACTTGCTGTGTTCTGTTTGCTAAAAACTCTTCAATCCAGCCACACAGCTGATCTGATATTCCGTAGGATCTTACTTTGTTTATCAGGCGACAGTGTGGAACTGTATCGAACGCCTTCCGGAAGTCAAGGAAAATAGCATCTACCTGGGAGCCTGTATCTAATATTTTCTGGGTCTCATGAATAAATAAAGCGAGGTGGGTCTCACACGACCGCTGTTTCCGGAATCCATGTTGACTCCTACACAGTAGATTCTGGGTTTACAAAAACGACATGATACGCGAGCAAAAAACATGTTCTAAAATTCTACAACAGATTGACGTCAGAGATATGGGTCTATAGTTTTGCGCATCTGCTCGACGACCCTTCTTGAAGACTGGGACTACCTGTGCTCTTTTCCAATCATTTGGAACCTTCCGTTCCTCTAGAGACTTGCGGTACACGGCTGTTAGAATGGGGGCAAGTTCTTTCGCGTACTCTGTGTAGAATCGAATTGGTATCCCGTCAGGTCCAGTGGATTTTCCTCTGTTGAGTGATTCCAGTTGCTTTTCTATTCCTTGGACACTTATTTCGTTGTCAGCCATTTTTTCGTTTGTGTGAAGATTTAGAGAAGGAACTGCACTGCGGTCTTCCTCTGTGAAACAGCTTTGGAAAAAGGTGTTTAGTATTTCAGCTTTAAGCGTGTCATCTTCTATTTCAAAGCCATCATCATCCCGGAGTGTCTGGATATGCTGTTTCGATCCACTTACAGATTTAAAGTAAGACCAGAACTTCCTAGGATTTTCTGTCAAGTCGGTACATAGAATTTTACTTTCGAATTCACTGAACGCAGATTTTCCGCAGAACTGGCGAAGAAAGGCACGTATGGAAAACTGTGACATGCGGAAGAGACGGGGCGACAGGACATATGTTAGAACCTGAATGATACTGGAGGGACTTGTAGAGATTAAAAACAATAGGGGAAGATGGAGACAGGAATACACCTAGCAAATAATTGAGTATGTTGGTTGGAAGTGCTACCCTGAGATAAGAGGTTGGCGCAGCAGAGGAATCCGTGGTTGACCGCATCAGGTCACTCAGAATCCTAATGACTGCAAAGAATAAATAAAATACAATAATCTGAAAGGAATCCTCTTACACTGGCTGACCCGCCCCTCCTGAGATGAAGTTGCCCATTCCGCATTCTATAGTGCTGCCCGGATGCTTTCGATCACTTGTTTCTAATGCGTTCCACTAACTTGTCAGCTTCCATGAAGAAGTGGTCAACGGGACGAACCCTCATACGGGGACACTGTTTCGCTTCCTGAACTGCCAGATATTTGTCCTTAGCGGGAAAGTAGGACCAGAGTGCACACATCCTCCTGATGCCACTTAACGAGCTACTTAATTGTGAGGTCGGAACGTTAAGAACGGTCGGGATTGCGGTGTGGTGAACCTTTGCCACTCCATACCAAATTCTATGATGAATGAAGATGATACAGCGATCAGCCGACTATCACGTAGTTTTCAGGGCCTGATCGGCAGGTTTCCTTTTTCTACATTTTCATGTTCTTTTCTGATTCAGAAGAGCTAATACGCGACTTCCAGGTAAATATGCTTATAGGAACGAGATATATATCTGTACTCACTTTGTCAGTTATGTTTATGTAGTGAATTCATTTTTCATCCGGCATAAAATATCTGTGGTAGAGGGTATTTCATGTAGAATCGTCACTTACCCCCATGCATATCGGAAGAGCGATTGTTGGGTAAGCCTTCGTGTCACTCCGAATCTCTGATTTTCCGTTTAAGGATATCTCGAGAGATATGTGTTGGAGGGAGCAATGTATTGGTTGTATTTACTGGGAACATACGCCTTCTTAATTTTTACAGCTCGCTATGATACACAACGCCTGTTATAATGTCTGGCATTGGAGAAGGATGACAACATCCATCACTCTTCCGTGCTTACTGAAGGACGTTGCGAATAGACATGCTTGTCTTCTTTTGATCGTCTCAGTTTCCATCATCAATTCCCCCAGGTAAGTGTCCGAGACTCACGAGCAATAGTAGAGGATCGATTGTGTGAGGATTTTCTGACCTACTTCCTTCGTGAATGGACATTACTTCCTGAGAATTCTTCCCATGAATTTGTCTGGCATCTGCCTTTCCTATGTTTCCGGTGCTCGTTATGCATCGAATGGGTCCGTAATAGCACTCCCACATATTTAGTCCATGTCACGGCTTAAAATGTTTGTACAACATTCGTGTAACCATATAATAACAACCCTTTCCCTTTTCTAAAGCAACACATTTGCTTATACTGAGGATGAATTGCCAAATTTCCACCAAGCTTCCATCTTGTACAAGGCTTCCTGCATTATGCTACAAGTTTATAGAGAAACGACTTCTCGATATACTGAACTATTATGCGAAAAGATTCTCATGGACATCATCATATGCAAAAAGGTCTAATATTTTTGGAACGCTAATGATAAACTACGATTCTTGTGGTGTGCCCAAAGTAAAATTACGGCTGCATATTCCTCGCTGGTATTTATGGCACGCTGTGTTTTATTTACCAGGAACAGTTCAATCCAGTCACAATGAAAGACTAATAACTACGCTTGGATTCTATACACTACGTGACGGCGTGGAACATCTTTCGGAAGAGAAGGAACACCGCATTAACCTGAAGACTGGAGTGCAGTGGATCTGGTGAACAGAGTTTTTCAACAACCATTGCTTGCTGATCTCATATTGATTCCAACACATTTTTTGTTTCCCATAGAAGTCATACCAAACGAGAGTAACGCCTGTTTCAGAATAATACAACGTACTGACGGCAGCGATACAGAGGTGTAATTGTTTCCTTCTGATCGACAAATTGTCTAGAAAACTGGAATGAACTGCACATTTTTCTTATCACTAGGATGCTCCTCTTGAAGCTACACACGTTATTCTGCTCCCTGAATGAGAATGCTTTCACATAAAGACCCGTGTATGTGTGGCGTGTACAGATATGACTTTTCTTTTTAGAACAATACGCAGTTTTGTTGTTATATATCTTCATTAATTATTTGTGCAAGTTAACCGAAATCTTCGATCATAAATGTAATTGTATGAAACAACCTAACATATGTGCTTGTCTACAGAAGAGACAGCCTTGCAAAATGGGATAGTTCTTCCGAGAATGTAGGCTTTGAGATCCGATGTGTGAGTTAGAATTTACCCTAAGTTTCCATGTTAAAGATATTGTCGTATGAAGATATTTTCCCACGAAATTTCATGAATCTAAAACACCTAGAATGTGTCGATAATGCAAAGGTCTTGCTACACAGGAATTGTTATAAATTAATCAGACATGTGGAATGTTTCATAATCACGTCTCTTACAGGCCAGAGATGAAAATCATTCGTAATACAACACTTTTCGTTCACAAAACATGTGATTAATTAGAACTCTGCTGCAAATACAGGTTTACTACAATGTTAATCTTAACTCGTATTACGACAGAAGATAACTTTTGTAAGGACGATTCGTAATTATTCAGTGACATTTACAGGCTTCGTGCTCAGTACCTCAGTTAAACCAGTACTGGCACCGATTACTTTTACTGTTCCCGACGAGGACTCAATATCTTAATCATCCGCATTTAAATTTTCATTGGAATTTGCAGAACGCTATTTTCGGCGACAAATGTGCTGTCTCACTTTGAAAGCGCATAACTGTTCCGCGACCTTCAGCTGATAATGAGCCCTTAGTCATCCACATAATTAATCCTTGTGATATTTAGGTAGTTATAATTTGGAGTAGCTTCATTCATTCAGCAGCCAGCATCAAACTGTGTCACTTTGACGTTATTCTACAGTGTGTTCATTTTCATTGAATATTGAGATATCTCGGAAACTACATATCAGATGAAAAACAGCTACAATTCCATTGTGTTTTTCTCGGAGGGGGACATCCAATTACACCAAACTCGACAGCCCACACCCCACCGTGCGAGCTCTAGTGAGGGGCAACTTCGGAATCTTGAATAGTACCCTTGTTTTGCAGATTAATATAGCAAAATCCACATACGTGTCGTCTGAAGAGATTTCTTCGTTTCTCCGCAGGTGGTGCTTTAATCTGAGGAACAGAAAGGAGTACGTAATCGTAATTTATAAAATGCTACTCAATAGCCATTGAATATCCAATGGCACATGGGACCCAACCTCAACGCAGCGGGGATAGGAGAGACCAGTATCTCATAACTGCTAATTGGAAATCCCAATCAAAACGTTGTATTCCTCCGACATATCGAAGAGGGGACTACGTGACGCGCCACCGTGGTCACGTACAGAACTACGACGTGTCATATCACATAGTACACTGCGAGAAGATTGTTCCAAAGATGGACGAGCAATATTACGGTATGCAGACAAAGTCGGAGCTGTGAGGAACGTATATTCCTGACACTGCTGGATGGTGAGTGCCGGGTCCCCAGCCTCAGCACAGAGACTGTATTTGGGATTGGTCCTGTAAACATCCATGGCTAGCCTAACCCTCTCATGGTAGATAGCATCAATATTTTCAGGTACAAAGACCTCACTGAACCGTACACCATGCACCCAGAGTCCACACTCGAATGCATGAAAGCCCTATAAAATCGAAGCAGCCGTGCCCTTTGTGCTCCTCCAAGACGTGCAGCTAAGGCACTTCAAGATATTCAGTACCTATTGAGTCCCGGCTTTCAGGTATCTCAGGCGGCTTAACTATGACAGATTCATAAATGAGACCCAGAAATCTCAATCTTTAAAATGTACAATGATACCCGTCTTATGCAAGTGACGTAAATTAAAAATCGAGAGAATAACAAAAATGAACAGACACAAACTTATCTACAGGAAACTGAAACAGTGCCTTTGCAGCCCACTTCTCTCAGTCCATACCCAAGTTGCAACTGACGAGTCACTGTTGCAACAGCTGAGCAGGAACAGATACCAGCAAAATCGTTCACAAATGAGGAGCATTGTATGTAGCTCCGTGTAGTATAAATGATACTATTTATAGCTGTGGGAAAGACAGTAGCACTTAAAACACTGCCCTGAGGGACACCATTTCCTGTTCAAAACAACATGACAGCGAGTCACAAACTCCGGACCTAAAACTCCTCTTAGACAGGACTGACCGTTTGCATATGGGGAGGGGGCCACGAAAGCCCCTTTATGCAGTTGCAGAAAGAATACTGTATCTCCAACTAGTATCGTCTTCGTTACTGATATCACAGAATATGCCAAAGCAGTCTTATTTAAGCAGGAAAGCCAGAATAGCCTCCTCTAGTAGGGTCAGGTTGTCAACAGTGGAACAAAATCTCCAAAATCCACACTGAGAGCAGCTGAGGAGTTTCCTGCTGTCTAACAGCCCGACCAGACCACGGTTAACCATTCCCTCCATGGACTTTCCTACACAGCTCGTGAAGGGGGTACTCAGGTAACTGCAGGGACATGTGCTGCCCTTTCCTGGTTTGAGGAGAGGTATGAAAAATGCCTCTCTTCCCGAGTTGGGAACTAAGTCTTCTGCCACATTAATTTAAAACATTTGCGGACGATTTGGTCGTGACGCTGTATCACCAGTCTCAAACAGTGCCGATTCCATCTCCCAGATGGGTAGTTTTTGCAGAATAACCCGCCACCATATGTGCTATGTCTCCTGGCATTGTTCTGAGACATACTCGTTTCAGTACCTGTGATACTGGGGGTAAATGAGTTGTTTACCAGAAATCGTCCTGACAGCATCCCATACTTCTGTAGAACAAATGGAATGTTGATGGAGTTCAGAAATACTTCCCTCGATCACTCCTCGCCCTCCTTCATTATACGTCGAGCCTAGTTTAGCTGAAATCCTATGAGGTTCACTGCTGTTTGGAGGCTCTTAAACTATCGAAGAGCCACACATCTGACACAGGTTTCTGGGTGGCACTCACCAGTCCACCAAGATATGGGTTAAAGATAATCTGAGGACGTTGGGATGGATAAGTCAGCGGCACAATGCATCACTCGTGTAATGTGACCCATACTTTCGTCGACTCTGTCGCCGCTTACAAACACAGCCTGTTCACTGGACAGCATTTAGTTATCCCGCCTGACCACTCATTTCAGTGGCCTCTCTTCAGGGAATGCTCCATCTGGTAGGTGAATACGGAGTGCAAAGTGGTCACTCGACTGATGGTCGTCCATGACTTCATACTGAACATAGTCTGCGAGAGCTGTAGATGGCTCAGGACGACACGGTAGCAGCACAGAAATGAGTGGTAGCACCTGTGTTAGAAATTAGTGCTAGCATCTGTGTTGGGGATTTAGGTACATGAGATGTCATGAGGCTCTCCAAACCTCAAACCTGAGGACATGTAGGGGTCGAGTACCCGAAGACATAATGAGCATTGAAGTCTCTCATCAGGGTAAATGATCATTCGAGTTGTTCTGTAAGATCCTAAGAGACTGTTTCATCTTGCAGAGGTAGATATATTGAACACAGTGATCCTCTGACACACATGGTTTTCAATGGCAACTGCTTGCAGGTCAGTTGCCAGGTGGAGAGCAGAGGACTGGTATACTGTATTGACAAAAACAGCACCCCTCCATTGGCTCTGTCCGTAATCAAGTCACTCTTTCAGTGGAGGGTATAGTCCTAGTCCCATAGCACAGTGACGCCGCAGGCCGCGGTGGCCGAGCGGTTCTATGAGCTTCAGTCCGAAACCGCGCGACTTCTTCGGTCGCCGGTTCGAATCCCGCCTCGGGCGTGGATGTGTGTGATGTCCTTACGTTAGTTAGGTTTAAGTAGTTCTAGGTGACTGATGACCTAAGATGTTAAGTCCCATAGTTGTCAGAGCCATTTGCCACAGTGACGTCAGTGTCTCTACAAAGAGTTTCTTGTAAACACAGGCACACAGGTTGTTCCAGTGTTAGCACCTTCAGTTCCCTCTTATGCACACTTAAGCCATTAATGTTTCACTGTTAGTATGGTAGCCATCTATCACAGGTACTGCACGTACACCCTGTCTTTCCCTGTGGAAGGGGGAGCACGTAATTGGTAGAGGCTCAGTCCTGGGGTGAGATAATTGCCCCAATCTGACATCAAGTTCATTTGCTTCTACAGAAGAGTAAAAAGAGATGTCAGATATGATGCCAACGACATCATTGAACTTTTTACTTCCCAGCTCCTTCAGTGGTGGACGCTTTAACTTTTTGTTCTGGGTCGGCTTCGAAGCCACAGTTGAGATGACAAGGTGGGACAGTGGACCAGACTGAACCTTTGGAGGAGCAGAGAGGTCTGAAAAGTCAGCTACGGTTGCCTTGTCTGATGTTCTGAGAGGAGGTGTAGGCTTTGAGGTACTGCTCTGGTAAACGCAGGTACTACTGCTCACATTAGCAACCTCCGTTTGTGTAGGAGCATCTGTCTTCTAAAATAGCTGTTTAAGAAAAGTTGCAAAGGTGGTAGAGACCTTATAGAGCTCCTTGACCTTATATACCTTTCTGTCCTCACCATAAGAGATACACTTAGCTGTTTCGATCTCCTGTATCTTCGTTTCTTCTAGGAAGACATTGCTTACCGTATTCTTGACAGGATGGTCCCCAGAGCAGTTTCGTACTTAGGTGGAGATGAGCAACTAACAACTTCATGGGTGGCCTTAGCACATTTGACGCAAATGGCTTCTCCGTTTCTACCAAAGACGTTGTGTGCAATGCGCTGCCATGTGAAACAGCACATTTGGTTGGGAAAATGCTGCCACACTCTGAGGCGAATTAACTGGCCGTAATGTGCTCCGGAGGTTTTGTGCTGCCGAAAGTCAGTATAAGCTAAGCTGAGTTCACAAGATCGCCATACAACCTTTCATTATATTTTGCACATCACCGATGCCTTCCTGGGACCACTCAGCTTCCAGTTCTTCCTGGAGAATGTCAACTCTATGCCAGCAAGTCAGAACAGCTTTGCTACATACCAAGGTGTTGTGCAGTTCACTTTCTGTAGCACACTGCCCGAAACAGTGAGCCTTCTGGATGTTCTTCACTTGTTGGGAATTAGATGTTACTACCATCAGGCTCCTGTTTCGCAAACGCTTCACAGATATTAAACTCCTAGCGATCCCCTCTCAGCCTTTTTGTATGTAAAAACGTGAAACTTTCTCAAAGCTCCCCTCCTTCCATACAGCTATATGAAAGTCATTTTGGCCAGCAGAATGGGTTACTCGCTACTTAATGGCCCTGTGTAATACACCTATCTGGAGGACTTTCTGCCGGCCGCGGTGGTCTAGCGGTTCTGGCGCTGCAGTCCGGAACCGCGGGACTGCTACGGTCGCAGGTTCGAATCCTGCCTCGGGCATGGGTGTGTGTGATGTCCTTAGGTTAGTTAGGTTTAAGTAGTTCTAAGTTCTAGGGGACTTATGACCTAAGATGTTGAGTCCCATAGTGCTCAGAGCCATTTGAACCATTTTTGAGGACTTTCTACACGTGCCCTCTTGTTTGATTCGGTGTTGGCATCTACCAGCGGCCCAGGCTTTCCGCCGGAAGGAAGAAGAGAAAATTCTGGATGATCCATTCCGGTCACATGAGCAGCTAGGGAAATAAAAATACACGGTGAGAGGACCCTGCATGTGTAGGTAAGCCTTATAAAATTGAGGTCCGGCAGGATCACGAGGTAACGGCTGTTCCACCTCAACAGTTTTGTATCCCATCAGCGTGCAGCACACCTTCAAACTGAGGTTTTCTTATTGGTACAGTTTTTTACCATCGGCAATATGTGGGCAGTCAAGCCAAGATAAACACACAACGTTCCACCGCCAGGGGCCACTGAAGCATGCATAGAGCTTAACGTGACATATGACTGGCGGCGCTTACCAATGTCTAGCTCAGGAACCGCGGCGTCGTCAAGCCTATACCAATGGTGAGCCACTGAGAAGCTGTCGACATGTAACAACATTGTAAACTCTGGTAATACCTCTGATACAGTCAATCAGTGAACGGTCAGCCAATTGACTTTGTCAACATAGAGACGTTTAACAATTCCCAACTCCTCAAGTAGATCCAGCGTTTTCCCCTTGCGAACAAGATGTAGTATGAAACTTCCTGGCAGAATAAAACTGTGTGCCGGGCCGAGACTCGAACTTGGGACCTTTGCCTCTCGCGGGCAAGAGCTCTACCAACTGAGCTACCCATGCACGACTCGCGCCCCGTCCTCACAGCTGTACTTCTACCAGTACCTCGTCTCCTACCTTCCAAACTTTACAGAAGCTCTCCTGCAAACCTTGCAGAACTAGCATTCCTGAAAGAAGGGATATTGAGGAGACATGGCTTAGCCACAGCCTAGGGGATGTTTCCTGAACGAGATTTTCTCTCTGCAGCGGAGTGCGCGCTGATATGAAACTTCCTGGCAGATTAAAACTCATTCTGAAGATGTAGTATTCTCGAGTTTTCTAGTGTGCAAGACTGGTGCCAACTTGACTTACATTGCTCAGAAAAAGCACAATTATGTTTAACCTTTCATTTCTTGGCTAGCATGTGCTCGCTGTTCTTATACCCTCCATTAATTAATTGTACTCATCTGCTCACGATTATTGTAATCAGTCTCACCCGACACCGTATACTTATAATGATGGGGACGCTCAATGTAGCTACGTTGGAGCTTATTAACAGTAGTACAAACGATACGTAAACCCTGGTTGTTAAAAAGCTTGCCCACACCATAAGAGACGTCCTCCACGAATGGAATCTTCACAAATCAGAACCTCGAAAATTGCGATATGGAGGGACCTCTCGTCTCAGCTACTGACTTTCTATATTTTTGTAGCTTATCAACGATTGCAAAAATATATTTTTTATAACAATGGAAAATCCAGGATGGAATGTAAAAACTTTATGAAAAGGGCAGTTGCTGCTCACCACATAGCGAAATTGCACAACAAAAAGTAACAAAATAAGCTTTCGGCAAACAAGGCCTTTGTCAAAACTACCAGCCTGACTTCAGCTGGCAGAGACTGTGGTCATGTGTGTGTGAGCTGCGTTTTCATGTGTGTGTGTGTGTGTGTGTGTGTGTGTGTGTGTGTGTCAACTACTTTTGACAAAGGCCTTGTTGGAATATTACGGATGACAGTGCGCCAAGTCACTGGGTCAGAATTGGTCGCGCTCGCGATTAGTTTAAAGCACGTTCTGGACAATCAGAGCGAATGATGTGGCCACACTTCGAATATATATGGGGAATAGTGTCCCAGATTAAATTCGACACATATTACGACTATCGTCTTACTTGCATGCCCAGAGTTGGTAACAATTAGTCGCTGTCGCAACTTTGAAACTGGCATCTGTGAAACGTGCACATCGTCTCCTCCACGCCGTTCCGATGAAACAAACGGTGTTATTCAAGTGGTATTTTCAATGGCACTACGATCTAAGAGCAATACGCAATCACTACCATGCTTTTCTACATGTCGACCTGTATGGCAGTACGTATTTGACATCCAGCCGCTGCTGCAGCTCTCAGTTTCTCTTCTGCTGGATGATGCATATCGATATGATTACGACGTCTCCTTGGGAACCATTAGCGCCCCCTAACAGACAGTGCTGCCATACAATCTACGAGTTTGCGATAAATCCACACAGATGGCTGTCGATGTTCTCAAAACAAATTATGATTCGTTAGTTCTTGTCTATATATTTTTATCAGAGATTGATGTTTTTTCTTCATCTGTTATTATATTTGGTGTGGCCATTTCGTACATATTTTACTGTAACAAACGTTTGATGTCCAGTATGCCCGATTGGCTACCGCTGTTGTAATTCGGTGTGCAATGGGCGGAGCATCCCGTATTTAACCAACAGCTGCATTGCTCTCAGTAATTAGCGTTCTTGGAGCCTGCTCCATTCACAGATACCATCAGCAACAACGGGTATAATTTCTTCGTTTATTATTTGTTATGTAAGGTGTAGTTTATGTATTACTACATCCCTCTAGCTCTATTGTATGTGCATACTTCAGTTTCAGGTCTGAAGATGATCTAGAATGGACCGAAACCGATGGCCGTATAAAACGAAGAATTTTCCTCCAGTTGTGACTCTTCGTGATCATTTGTAATTTAGTTACAGATATAGTTTCGGAGAAGGACTCCATACGATAGAAATTTGTGTAGTTACCAAACTGGTTAAAGGAATGTCGTTGTCCTCAAAATTAACCTATTTAGGTTTACAGATTCGTATATGTTGCTCTTCAGCCTGAGTCTGTGCATACCTACTGCCAGTTTTGAAATGTCTGGAACGTAACAATATATTCTCAGCAAACAGCTCGCCCGCTTCCAATGTATGGATTGATTTTGAGCACACGTAAAGACATGATGAAAGACTGAAAACTGATCGTGCGCTTTTATGGCAAGATGGTATAACTCCTGCGTAATGTGAGCATCCACATTGGCCTGCAGTGACGGTAGTTTTTTAAAATAATTAATAAATAAGAAATCCGATGTAAAATTAAAGAAATTAGTTTTTGTCGTGACAACAAGTAGACACACGATGTATTACAACCGTGAATTTGTATAGGAGCAACTAGAAATATGTATGTTGGTTCATAAAGAGAGAACCGATTTCAATTATTTTTGGAGACAAATTATGAAACACAGAAACACGTTGCTAATGTCACTGAACAGAGGAAGATTGAAATTTTTTGTTAGCGCAAATACTACACCGTATACTCAACGTGAGCGCCATTCATTGTTCGCGAAATATCGAAATTGTAATACATTTCATACCGCACACGTACCAATAGGCCCTTTCTTACTGAATCAACATCTCCAATAGTTCGTTCACAGCTGTTGAAGAGTAGTTGCCATTGGTTGGACAAAGACTCTGACTTTCATGTATCGCCAAAGAAAAAGTAGCAAGATTTGAGGTCTTGATACCTGGGAGGACAAAAAGAATGAACAGGGTCTTGTTTACCCCCTTCTAATCCATCGTTGCGGGATGATGTTAAGATAACGCCGCACCACACAGCGAAAGGGAGGTGGAGCGTCGTCATGCATATAAATGAAATCACAGGACTCTCCGTGAAGTTAAGGAAACAACCGGTTTTTCAGTATTTCCAGGTATGACATTCCTCTCTTTCCAACTCAAGAAAGGAAGGTTCACAAACTTTGTGATCAAAAACGGCACAAAATATACTGTTTCGTTGAGTCTCTTTCGTGTTCGACAATGACGCCAGGATTTTGTTAATCCGAAATTTCGATTGTTTACAGGCGTGTTCTTCTGAATCATTGGTGGAATGCTAGTGGCACTTAAACAATGGATTCACAAATGCGCAAATTCCAACATACAAAATGCCTTCTCTTGTGGCGTAGTCGCCATGTTGTTACAAACAAACCACAACGTTGCTGTCTGAAAACATTCCTCTATCCGGCAACAACGTTTGAAGTTTGTCTGCGATAAGCAATTGGAATCTGATCTTTTTGAGTCATCCTGTAAAGCTATGGATATATTCTTTAGTTCTGGACATTTTTTGTTGGCCTTAATTGTGACTGTCGTGATCATTTAAAAGAAATAGAAATATCAGTAAGGAATTACAGCATCCCGCGACGTTTGATGATAAGAGGGGGCCATCAAGATTTAGTTCACTGATTTTGTTCTCAGGGATCACAAAACGTCAAACTTTTCTGTAGCGATACATGAAAGTCAGAGTCTTTGTCCAACCAGTTGTAGCTACTCTTCAACAGCTGAGAAATCGAATTATTGACGATGTCGATTCAGTAAAGAATTGCGTGTTGAGACGCGTTCAGAATGAAATGTACTATAATTTGCACCAGTTTGCGGAATGAAATGAACTATAATTGCGATATTTTTCCAACAACGAATAGTGCTCATGTTGAGTGTATGTTCACGTTGAGTGAACGTTGTAGTAACTGTGCAATCCAAAGCTTCGAAACTTTCTGTGTCCAGTGACATTTAGACTGGTTGCCGTATGTTTTATGGATTTGAAAAGTATATTGAATTTGAAAATTCTATGTGAATCTCGCAAAGGTTCAGTAATACCCATACTGTGAAAGAATAAATGGGATGGTATAATTCTAACATGTTGGTGTGAGGATTTGAAGAACAGCGAGTATGAAATGAAATAAACGAGTTTACATTCATCCATGTAAAAGCTAGTACAGTTAAAAGCATTCTTAGCTTTCAGGGTACCTACTTACTAGTAGTAGTATAGTTATTCCAAAGTCAGATGATTAAAAATATTGACTTCTAGGTAGACAGAAGATTTTCGAAAATGAATCTTTTTTTGTGGTACATACCATGCACTGTTCGAAAACTTATTTGACAGTGATTCGCACCAAGATTTTCTCATATCGTCTTAGCTTTCCCAGACGCATTCCCGATTTGTCGCCAATGACTACTGTATGTCCGATCCTCTTATCTAGTCTCCAAATCAACGGCAACTCTCCTGCATGCCTTGCTTAAATAACACATGTGAAAGATATTATAACGGGCTGATTTCATAATGAGTCATTGGCGTTGCAGAAGGCTGTCGCTGTTCTAAAACCTCGTCTCGCATTAAGAAAGGATCGCATTTGTAACCGACGCACAGATTCACACGAAATTTTCTACGAACGCTTTCAGTACGGTAAGATCACAGGAATAAGTTTATACTTCGCAGCAAGTTCAGTGCCACGTTAACAGTGGAACTTGTCTTACTCCAGTTCCTCTCCTTGTAAGAGAGCGAATTTCCTTAGCAGTACAATAATGATACAGTGTCTTCCTCGACCAATTAAGCTGTGAAAGGGAGACGATGCGGCAAATGAGCGGACTTCGAACGTTGCCCAAGGCTACTCTTAATGAAGCGCGTCAGTAATATCGGCTCTTCCTGGCGTGGCGCCACGAGCAGCCAAAGGGCCTCAATTAGCAAGCTGAGACGTCTTCACATTCTCAAGGAATTTACGATACTGAAACTAGTGACTGAGAAAAATTTATACACTTAGTGGAACCTTTGCAGCACTGATACGTAGGTTAGGACTATACGATTGTGTGTTATCAATGAGAACGGAGAGTGAGTAAAGCCCAAGAACAGAGCCAGCTGTATGCCTAGATATGATGCTGGAAAACCTCATTACACGTACTTAGCGTATAAGTATAGAGACCGCCACTCATTACTGGTGGAAGATAGTGACGAATCAATACCCAATCAAATAGGACAAAAATGTCTGGCACCACTTGCGTATCAGAAAACTTGTATGCTCTTACGTTTATGAGGAGCAGGGAGTGACAGAAAAAAAAACTGTTGAAAGTTCGGCATTCTGTCCATAGATGGGCCAATGAGGCCCTATAGCCCTCCTTATCCTCCTACGCCAATGGCGTTTCTGAATTACGTATGGAGGGCCACGTCGAAGCTCGTCATCGTCCCTGTCGTTGCCAGGTTACTCGTCCTCGGAACGGCTATTAATCGCTCGAGTATCTGCTCAGTAGGTCTCACGAGGCGACGAGCACACAGTAGAATTTTTCCCATCTAGAAAAAGTTCCTGGCAGTACCGGAAATCGATCCTGGTTCTCCCGCATTATAGTCGGCCGTGCTGACCACTCAACTGTGGATGTGGACGAGACAATAATTTTCAAGAAAATTAAATTCCAAAGCTTTGTACTTAAGTAGGCACATCTTTGGCAGTACATGAATCCAAATCTACTGCTGGTAGAGTCTTAAAGCATGTTTCTCCACCACGAGTGCTGTGACACTCACTGATCCTCGTTGGCTTGATGCCAACAAATTGATCAAGTCGTTGTTACTCAAACATGTCCGACACGTCGACACTGGTCCTTGTGAGGCAACATAGTGTTTGAGGAGGGTTGCTGCCCTGATGCACTGGAACTTTCAACTATTCTCAGACATGTTTAATCGGGGTCCCACTAATAAATTCCGGGAATGCTTACATCTGAAACTAACAGTAACGCATACATTTTGGAGTATTTATGCAAAACTAACTTGATCTAAAATATTTAGTCTCCTTTGAAGTGTTGAGAAAATGACACACAGTGAATCAATAATACACAACGACCGTTAGGAGATATTTCCTCATCTACGAAGATACCACCTTCTATAGTGGATGTATCAGGATCATAGTCATGACGTCTTGCTGCATTGTTCTAGTTGGAGTTACATATACATGTGCCTATGAATGGTGTTTACTCGGGGAAATCACCAAAACGGTACTTGAGACAATCGACCATGGCAGCACCCCTACGTCAACACGAAAGTGGTGTGGGAAATAAAACACACTATTGTCGCACCTCCAATCCTTCAAAAGAACTTAAGTACGTACAGGATGCAGATAGCAAAGTTGCAGCCACTGTCAGAAAGTAGTTCATGATATTGGTGCCAACGACAGAGAAGTTCCAAAGTTCCTAATGCACATGAGCCTTTACAGGAGAAACTGACCACAGTGGACAGAGTGCACAAAACATTACATCCTTCGCCTTATTTCACCTCCATTCTCAATTTACACAAACGAAAGCTCGCTATATGTGAAGACAGAATGTGAATTTTCTTTTTTGTCGATATGCGGTAGAACGCTTTCTCGTGAAGAACAGATAACGTAAAGAAATTCAATAGAAAAAACAGATACACTGCAATAACACTCACACAATTATAGTGACTCTGTATTCCTACCCCATGTGTCTCTTTTTAAGGATGCATTCGATAGTGACTTCATTTTTATGGATAACATTGCGCGAGTTCATTGCAAGTGAAGCAAATCTTGGGATGAGAGGATATTCGACAAATGGACTGCCCTGCCCGTACCCCTGCTTAAATCCCATGGAGTACGTGTGGGATGCGGTGTGGAGATGTGTTGTAGTGCCTCCTCATGCACCATCGACTATCCAGCTGTTGAGAACCATGCTAGTGGAAAAATGGAACAACCCACCACTAGTATCTGTGGCTAGCATTACGGTACGTTGCAGAACATGCATTACTGTCAGTTTTGATCAGGTATCATGTTAAGAACCATGCCCCGCCGTTTGTAATGTCCATGGAGCATCATGAATCACGGTGACGTAAGTACAATTATTGTCTTTGAACAAAAGCGTCATTTCTATTCTTCTTGTGGGGTACTTCGTTCTGGTATACCTTATGATATCCTGGTAGCCGCGAACTGTTTTTGTCCATTGAGGAAATTTTCGGCTTCCATTGTTTTCACTTTAT
The DNA here is from genome assembly GCF_023898315.1 of Schistocerca nitens. Classification (NCBI taxonomy): domain Eukaryota; kingdom Metazoa; phylum Arthropoda; class Insecta; order Orthoptera; family Acrididae; genus Schistocerca; species Schistocerca nitens. The sequence continues at coordinate 162,246,224 of NC_064617.1, read as the reverse complement.
ACATTTCATGATATTCAGACTGTCATGGCGTCTACTCTTATTGACTATACTTGAAATTTGGAAATATACTATACTGCCGATGCTATGTACCCACTCTACTGTGTGTAGACCCAATGCCGTTTCGTCACTGGAACTGGAATACTCATCATAAAGTGTTAGCCTGGCCGGTGCGGCTTTTGTCACAGGCTTAGCGAGATATTTCGTAGCCACCCATGTTTATCTGCTTTATTTGGAAGATATTATTAATCTTGTTCCGAAAGCACTATTAATTATCTTCTCGCGTAAGGCATGATCGAGCTTGTAAGATAAGACGCTGTGCAACGTGCATTGCAAATAATGGTCAATATTTCGTTTTCTGATTCTGTTTGATGATAACATCTCTTTTTCTTTGAATATTTATTGAATATATGATTTAACATTTGTGGTTTGTAGGCGGTTTCCACAGCGACTTCCGCAAAATACTGGTTTTTCTCTGTATTCCTGGATTTGTGTAATGATATACTTGGTAGTCTATGGATGATAGAATGCTGCTTGTGGTTCGTATTATGAAAATTATTTTCTTTTTATTTTATGTTGGTCCATATACGTAAAGCTTACAATGTGAAATAGTTATTTTCCTTTTCTATTTCTGATGGTGATCAATGGTGACCGAAACTAGTTAGCAGAAAAAGGAAGAAAGAGAATTAATAAACTTGTGAGGACACTAAAATATTATCTTTCTCAAGAAAGAGTCTCATCCTTCCTTGTAGCAGAATATTTTTCACATTATTAGGAGCATGGTGATCTGTAATGCATATAAAGGACTTTCGGATAATATCAGGCTGTTTTTTAGATAAAGTTCCGAAAAACGCAAATCTACTAGAATATCAGTGAATCCTCAACCATCAAAAACAAATGAAATAGGTACTCATTGCAATCAAGGACATTCACAGCAAATCTGTAAATATAACAGCATGACCTAACTGTCGGTTATTCGGAGTAGGTCGTCAACGTGTTCCTTTGTCCAGTCTTGGCAAGCAAATAACAGACTATGAGCCGGTAAATATTTCCATATGGGTATCACAAAGCCGATCATAGCATTTGAGTAAATGAGCACTTTAGCAATGGCCCATCGGGCATTGCATATTTTTAATAAGTACGTTTTTGTGTAATAAAACTATAGCTGCCATGTTAAAATAGATCGAGTTATTCGAGAATCATATTCGCATCTACTCCGTCGAACAAAATGACTGTCGAAAGAAAAAGAAAATTTGGCCTCAATCCAGAGACGGAAAACGAGCGCTTGTCGTGTATCGAAAACTAGAACAAATCGACATTCTTACACACTTGTGCCACATTACCGCCCTTGAAGTAAACCACTATAGAAACCCACCAAACTCTAACATTCCAGGCACTCGGCTACGTGTGATACCTCACTACGGCATACAAGCTTCGATGGATCACTTCGTTCGCGACACAATCTGATGACGTCTGAGACAGTCGAGTTGTATTTCTGTTTCACCGATACCATGAGTTTAGTGTACTCCGTCAGTACGTAGGAAATGGATTTGTCATAGCTAATTGCTACAGGCCTCTCATCAGTACCCTGCATCCAATGAACCCGTTGCCGATGGAAACTTTACTGCTACTTTCTTTACATAGTTTTGAAATTAACTGATATTTACCCAAACCAGCATCCTTTTCTTGTAGACCTGTGAACTGGTTTAGTGGTACAGCTACAAACACAAGTAGTGTAGGTAAAGCGTTCCTAGTACAGTTTTCTGACGTAAATAAGTACTGTATACACATCTCATCCAATATGTAATAAGCTACAAACACTTTGTATGGTTACTTTTGAATACATTATGGGAGAGGAAGTGATCAATGTCTTACAGATATTTACTATTAAAAACAGTCTTGATCACGATTTATTTATCAAGGTGACCGGTTTCGACCACTACTGTGGTCATCTTCAGATCATTGAGCAGGAAACTCCAACAGAAAGAGGTTCCTACTCAATGGTCTGAAGATGACCATAGTAGTGGTCGAAACCGGTCACCTTGATAATTAAATCGTGATCAAGACTGTTTTTAATAGTAAACCTTGTATGGTGTTATCACGCCTTTCTTCTCTCCTAAGCTAAGTCCCTTTTCTTGGAAGTAAACCACAATACATTTAAAGGGCTTATGTCAAACGCCTTAGTCCACCAGAGGTCTTTCAAGAAAATATGCAAATTTTTAGATCAATTAATTACAGCTCGATATCTAAGTGACCAATCACATTTATGAACGTGTTCTTAAGACATGCCACTAACTAGCAAAGAACATGACAGCCAACATAAATATTCAGATCTCCCAATAAAATACCAACATTTTATCTTTACGTAATCCATTTTCATCCATGCCATTCACCCATCCAGAAAGCTTGTAATCAGTTACACACAAATAATTTCCTTTCCCAGTCACAGCCCAATATTTCACAAGCCATCAAAAGAAACAGCCACTTACAGAGTTTTCAGACGTTAACGATTAAACTTCCGTCAACAATTGCGTAGTGCCTGCATCTCGGAAAGGCTTCTGTGGATACTGAAGGCGTGTAGACAGGCCTTACTATATCCTTGATATGTTTGTGATACTCCTGACTTCGTACAAAACAAACACAGCTTCGTCAGCTTTGACAGTTTTCGATATGTTTTTATTATGTGTACCTTCCACTTTAAAACAGGTCAAGATCGGTAGCTACAGGATGCTATCAAAGACGCTCCCTCCCCTCCCACCAAAAAATTTAATATCTCAACACCTAAACTAAATATGTTATTGTTCTGTGAAAGCACAAAACATATGTGACTACAGTAAAGTGATGCAGTTATAGTTAACACTTCCTCTTAGGTGCATCTGGAAGTACTGCAGCACGTCTCTCCAAGGCATCCCACACGTGCTCGATGCCATTGAAGTCGGGGGAACGGGGAGACCACTCCATTTGCAGAATATTCCTTTATATCAATGGCTCCGCCACCTGCGATGAGATCGTGCATTGTAATCCATAAAAATAGGTCACTGTCGAATGGTTGCCTCAAAAGGGGCACGTACTGAATAAGTACAGTATCACGGTAACGTTGGCCGGCGAATGGACCAAGATTTGCACGTCCTTTCACACAGAAACAACCGTATTTCTTCCGACACCGCAACAGCTGGACCACGAAAACCATCATCTTAGATCGCTGAGATGTTGTGTCTTCAGTGTACTCTCTCTATGGAAGATTAGCAGAAACCAAGTATTAATGGCTTTGGATAAGCTTACATCGTTGTAACTGATTCTCCATACCTGAAGTGCATAGGGGTCTGAAAATGGCCTTAATAGGATGACGAACATGGTCGTGTGAATAAAGTAACAAAGTAACAACTTCTAAGATGGCGCTGCTGTTGGGTGAATTTCTTCTGTTAAATGTTACACAATGTTCCAGCGCTCCTTACGTATTCCCGTCTCTCACCACAGCACCAACAGCACTGGTACGTAGAACTGTGTGACACTGTAGTTCTTTAATATGTGCGTCTGTTCAGGCGTGCAACGAACCTGACTTCATTTTTACCTACGCAGGTGTTTCTGAATGAATGTGTCGTTTCTGTTCGTCTCATTGCACATTCCTTTCATTATATTGTGTACCATATTGTAGCATTTCTCTCTATTTATACTCCACATTTCATCGACCTGCTCATATGTTAGCTGGCAGTGACACATCATGCGAAACTACTGTCGTCCTTAAGTTTTGCATGCTAGTGTATATAATAATCTGCTGATATGAGAAATTTACCATGGTCGGCATACGCTGCCTTCGGCAGTAGTCCAACCAGTGACGTCATCTGAGTAACTGATGTTCACCTGGTACGCCGTGCTGCCAGCGTGCTAGCGCCGACATTGTCATCACAACCCTATGCCCTTCTATTGCGAATGTAACGTTCTTATCATTCCATGCGTACAACATGTAATACGGTTATGTCCAATATTTCCACTTTGGAGATTATAGGCACTCAACGCTCAGGTTACCAAGGCAATATTTCCTTTTCCTGTTAAGTAACCTGCCTGTCTTTTTAAAAGTTTTCCTTAATACTTTTATATCGTTTCTTATTACGCCACTTGTACAGTGTGATCCAAAGTAACTAATGCATGCATCAAAATAAGCCAAAAACGTTGTTTTGTCTGAAATTCCTTTGCTTCAAATATATGCAGTAGAATAAGGATCACGTGTACACACAGAAATCAACGTCACTATAGGATGCTAAATTCCACTCAGCTTGGCACCTTATGTTTACCCCTAATGATCTCCATGTAGACGAAGACAGTCGCGTGCTCGACTTCTTATCACTGTCGGAGTGTTCTAGGCTCCCTTCATTTCCTACTGCACAGCAGCAAACCTATTTTCTGTTCGCTGCTGTAGTGGTACTACATTCTCAATTGCAGCTCCATGAACGAGCTTCTTCACATGGCCCAAAAGGTCCATGGGTTGAGATCTGGTGTTGCAACCAACTGGTCTCTTGCCGCTCCACTGAAATGTGCAGGGATACCGCCGACAAAGCAACATCGGCCGATATGCAGGTGAACACAACACGTCAAAATCCTGTACTGTCCCATGCTTTAATTCCTACCGTAAATGACTTTATATACCATAACTCGGAAATAAAGCAGTTTCAGACAAGATTTTATTCACATTTAATTCTTCAACAAATGGTTCAAATAGCTCTGAGCACTATGGGACTTAACATACGTGGTCATCAGTCCCATTGACTTACAACTACTTAAACCTAACCAACATAAGGACATCACACACATCCACGCCCGAGGAAGGATTCGAACCTGCGACCGTAGCAGCCGCGTGGTTCCGGACTGAAGCGCCTAGAACCGCTCACACCAGCGGCCGTCAATTTTATTCTTATTGTGATCAAAACGTTACACTCACAAATCGCGGACATTTACTTTTGAACCACACAGTAACTAAAAAGTGTAATTGAAGCTACGTTACTGGTAGTACAAAAACGAACATGTTCTAAATACCATTTTAGGGTGACGAATACAATACATCGTGATAGGTATGATGAATACTAGTGAGTGGCTAATATAATACTTTCATTATGGAGGACATTTAAGTAGTAATATGGCACACAACTATTTTTGTCAAATCAGGTTAGCTTCATTCAGGATTCGAAGACATCATATAATTCCCCACTCTTTTGCCTATTTTTTAACATAATCTCCGTGCATTGTGATGGCCTTACGCTACCTTACTTGGAGGACGGATAATTCTGCATGGCACCACTCCACTGCCAGCCATCGTCTTCCCGGACATATCTTTGGAGCAGGAGTGGTCTGGTGCCATACATGGATTGCTATTTTTTCCAATTTTGAGATATGAACGAGAGTTTCATCACCTGTGACGATAATCGACAAAATATTGTCACTATCAACCTCATAACGTGCAAGCTATTCCGCACACATTGTCCTTTGTTGCTGCTTATGGTCTTCCGTTAGGTGACGACGAAATTAGTGGGCACACACCTTTAATTACCCCAAATGGTGTAGGATTGTTTCAGAGCTACCAACAGGGATATCCGGATGTGAACCGAGGTATTTGATTGTGATCCGTCAATCACCTAGAATGAGTGTGTACGAACGTTCAGACGTTGCAGTAGTCACAGCTGTGTGCCGCTGAGCGGTATGCGGGAGATCGTGAATCCATGTTGCTATGATGAAAGATTATTACTCACCGTGCTTTTCTTCACTGCCAGGCATCTACAGACACTTTGCAAGACGATATGAAAATCTGTGATCCCCTGGTTTTCCGCCAAAAGAAAATAAAAAATTACTGTCTGCTGGGAACGCACCTCCTTACAGATGCCATTTTTAAAGCTAGGTATAATGTCGACACATATCCGAACTCTATCAAACTATAGGTGTGGAAGTGTGAGTACTCCATGATATCCCCATTTTTTTCAAACCATGTTGGCCAGAAAAATATGTATATTACTTTACTAACTGAACGCCCCCAGCACTTCTGGTCTTGCATCTACCTGTGTCCCACTAGCAAGTTTTACAGTAACATTTGCACAGCAAGCTACTGTAAATAAGACATGTTTTGAGGAAATTTTTAGTACATCGTATCACTTGCAATGCTTATTTTCAGAATTCCCTGCTGCAGCTTTGAAATGCATCAAATTCTGTATGTAAAGAAGTGTGAGTACTCCATGATATCCCCATTTTGTTTTCCAAACCATGTTGGCAGAAAAAATATGTGTATTTCATTACTAACTGAATGCCTGTAGCACTTCTGGTCTTGCATCTACCTGCGTTATGTTCCACTATCAAGATTCACAGTAACATTTGAATGCAAGCTATAGTAAATAAGAGACGTTTTGAGGAAATTTTTAATAGATCATACGACTTAAAATGCATATTTTCAGAATTTACTGCTACAGCTTTGAAATGCACCAAATGCTATATGTAAAGATTGCTTAGTGCAAGTCCACAAAGGTCTATCATTCAGAACAAAAAGAAAACTCCACTGATAAGTAAAGGAATGTGCATTATAGGTCAAAATTCGTTAACATTTAGTTTATAACAGTACAAAAAAACGATGGTACTACTATCATAACATAATTGCTCTATTACGTTGAAAAATGAGACCTCACATATTGGCACTACCGATTTAAGTTAGAGGTGAAAAAAGGTTACAGGTGAAAAAAGAGTAGAGTCTGATGTCCCATCGAAAGCGAGGTCATCGGATATGGGGCATAAGCTTGTATCACCAAAGGAAACCGGTCATTCCCATTCTAAGGCAACAACCCTGACATGGAGCGATGGAGGGAAACCATGGGAAACCTAATCTACGTTGGCCAGAAGCGGATTTGAAGATCCATTACTCGAAGTTCAATGTGCTAACCACTGCGTCATCTCGATCTTTGGCATAACGATTAAGCTTCACTCATTACTAAGTTAGATTCGGTTATTGTACCACACTTTCAAATAATCAAAGACTGTATTATTTACTGAACTATATAAATATTTGTCCTACAACACTAAAAAAACACGCAATAACTGGTGATTTAATTTAAATATTAAAGTACACTTGTAAACGAAAAAATTCAATCTCCTTCTAACACACATAAAGAACACAAAAAATTATGTATTATGCAAACATACTGATTCACATCTTCATACTATTGCTGACAATTCAAATTAAGACTCGCATTTCGCAAAAATGTGAAATATCCATTACTGAATATTGTGATTCAGTTGGCCAGGACTACTTTATTCTCTACATATCTCAAGTCAGAAATTATTTCCTGATTTATTCTATCCCCTAACTCTATAATTAATTTAAGTCTTAGCCATCTCGTGAAATACTGTAAATTCTTACAAGGATATAGCGTCATTCTGCTTTACTTCTCTTTCATTGTAAATTACCCTTGTGTGATTTACTTTGCTGACAGGAGTCATCGAGGTATCATAGATGTTACATAATGTGTTTACGGCCTTTGTATTCACACAAAGTTTGGTCAGTGATCCATCACAGCAGTATGGCTGATGGAATAAAGAGGTTCTTCAACGTCTCTAAACCCTATGCATATTTGCAGTGGCATTTCATAGTTATTGGCAGGAGCAGTTACTTCAGGAAGAGTCTGTATAAGGTCAATTTTGTTGTGACAACTGCGGCATAATTCTGGTTTTGCAAGCTCTGCATTTTGCGCAGTAGCACTGATCTCATTCGTCAAGACTTCAGTGCAAACTTTGTAGATAACAGGGATGGTATGGTCATTCTTCCAGTCGTCAATAATTCATTTTGTATGTGGGATGCAGAAATACTGCCTTTTTGTACACAAGTAGTAAACGTTTCCCCTAAGCTGTTTTTTGGTTTGTTCACCATTAGGTTTAGGTATTTCAGTTCTTTTTTCTTTTGCATGTCATTTATCGGATTTCTTATTCTTATTGGGAGGATTTGGGGGACTTGAACTGCATTTACATGTGAATATCTTAGTTGCTCATGCATCTTTTTCATGAAGTTTGCTTTAGAAATTCCTTTAGTGGTTCAAGTACTACATTCACAGACTCATGTATTTTATTTAAATTTAACGTCGCAAAATCCACCGAAAGCACTAAAATGAGCACTTTTCTGTTTATTTACTGTAAATAACTTCAAATCAAATAACTTATGCCAATTAATCTTCTAAAATGATTTCATAAATAACCTTTCAAAGATACAACTATTGCTTTACCTCCGATTTCTGCTCAATTCCACTTACTATATGTTTACGCAGAGGTAATCGGCAGTGTTATGTACCACTGTACATTTTTAGATTTCTCTAAGGGCTTTACTAAAGCAGTCCACTTGTGGTGATGCATTAACTCTGGACCTAATCTAGGATTTTATGTGTCACAATTGCTCATCATATGAGAAACAATGTTCTTAGGAGTAATCACTCAGAATATATTGGTAATCTAATTTTTCAGGTCATACTTAAAGTGTTGTGCAGGAACCTTTGGCAGGCTGCTACCACAGAGCCACTACATCTTCTGTGCTGCTCGATTTGTTTCATTACAGGTATTTCGTTTCTCCCTTACCACCGAATATGGGGCTCTTGCCTGATATGTCACCTGGGGAAGTGCCAATGAGAACAATTTGTTACAATTTCATTTGGGGTAATGGTAGGCTCGATGGTAGTCTCTATGTTAACTGTGCCTCTCATTACCACAGCGGTATAAACTAGATATTCAGGGTAAAGCTAATCCTCATAATTAGATTAATACCAGTCACTAGCCATCATTAGCCCAATGTATCCACTTTATGTTCACTGTTATGACAGTCACAATAATCAATGTAATAACGGTCTGCATACTAACTGACCATCACTACCCCACTAGTATCTCTTTTATACTATCATAGGGTTTCTATGATATCACTGCAACAAAGGTAAAAATAAAACTGTGTTAGCAATGTGCATAAAAACTACATGAATATCCAAGTTTGGTATAAAGATCTAAGTATTGTGTGTGACAAGTGTATTTCAACCTTGATGTTAATTCAGTAGCACCATTTAGTGACCCATGCGTGTTCTCCTATTTAATACAGACAGCTTATTGGTTTCTTTAAACCATATTAGAAATATCAAACTTTTCTCATTGATAAGTTCACATTATAATAAAGGTCTAAAGTAGTTTTCATGTGTGTTTTGAAATTGTTATTGTTGCAGAACATTTTGATAAATAATACAGATAATTATTTTTAAACTTGTTATAGCTGGGATTAACAGTCACAAACAATTTTTTAAAGGACATCATCTTTCCACCATTGACTGTTGTAAATTTTTATTACACTATTTAAATTTCGGCCTTAGTCCATTATCAAGTGATGATATTATGGCTTTAAGCCATGTCAACTTAATGTAAGCTGACACATTTGTATGTCGTTGTCAATACTGTTAAATACACTGGTGACTTTGTTACACAGTGCGAGCACACGTATTAAAACATTGTAAAACCACATAATCTGTAAGTGCACATGTTCGTTAAACCATCACTAGTCACAAATGCATTAGACCACAGCTGCAGACAGTCTTAATAGATAAACAAAATTAAAAATCTGTACTAAATTGCCATAAAACGATATGTTGTGGGATAAACACAGTGGTGGAACATAACCACTTCATTGGCCAAGATGAAATGAAATGAAAGTATGTAGAGAGAGTCACTAACGTTTTAAAACGTGGTAGCTCAACACAAACAAAGGTGGGTCTCTAATCAAAAGTAACAGAAGCAGATATCAGCCAATAAAGTCAATTACATTTGTTTATATGCATTATTTTCTTTCCCCATATTGGTAAGGTTCGATTTTGTACTACCAGTAAGAAAGCTCCATTTCTGCCAAGAGGTAGTGTTAACTATTACCTCATCATGGAAATAGTGTTGTCACACTTAATTTGAGAGCTCACTGTTATTTTTTTAAGTGTCAAGTGTACATTAATCAGGAAGTAACAATAATTGCCCTCTTTGAGAGATTATGTATTATTCGAAAAATAGGACAGGAATGGAAATACTGTCACACCTGTTACATTTTGACAGAAATGATAGAAATAACATTGTGGTACTTGAGATAAATTTTCTCTGTGTGTGTGTGTTTTTGATGAAGCTCGTGTAATTTTAAGAAACAGAACATATGCTATTTTACTATTAGTTACACCAGTAGTTTCAATATCTGTTTGTATATTTTGACTGACCTTTTAGACATGAAAATATCATTGTGTTATTAAGTGTACATCAGTAGTGCCAAGAGAACTGCGAGTTTTTAGTGTTATAGACAAAAATATTTACCTATTTTGGTAAATAATAGAGACGATTTATATGGGCAAATATTTATTTTTGTCTTGCATCACATGTGGTACAATTATCGAACTATACTCTCCGTAAAGTGTGAATTATAGAGAAAAAAATGGGGAACAGGTATTCTGTATTACTTTCTGTTAAGGTATTTGGATGCAATTGTGAAACCAAATATGTGTGTGAGAGCTCTGTGAATGGTCAAATGACACTGCTTAAGACGAAGTAGAAAAGTTAAATACAGGACGTGATTAGGATATTTATAAATATATGTTGGATCAAAATCTCCTGTATGGTCTACTTTTGTAGTTTAAGATGAAGTTTATTTGAAAACTACTGAGATGTGGTTGGGAACTCTAAATACGAGTGTGTTTCTTAAAAGATCTCTGTTTGTTGTGTTTTCAAAAAAAGGGCTTCGCTTAGGAGAGCAGTGAAGCATGATGACGCATGGATATGACTGTGTGGTCAGTGACATCATAGGTAAGGATATGGTATGTAAATAATCCTCAAAAGTGTGCAGAAAGCCTGCAGCTATTAAGAATATTGTAGTTTTGTGTCCTCGATTTTAACTGTATGTCCTTATTCCATAATCGGTAATGTGATAACACAACATACGTCTCAAAGACTGTATCAATTATATATTTATATATTATCTTTCAAAGCGACTTGCACTTTTCATTCTCTGTTCCAGTGATTAGATCAACTTACCTAAATTCCAGTCTTTCGTTATTTTTCTCAACCATTTTCTAAAGCACCTGTTATGGACAGAAGGAGGTTCCTAATGGCGAAAGACGAGGGGGGTGGTGTTGGGGGAGGGAGGGTTACCTGTTCTAGCGATTTCTTACCGAAAAGGCAAACGTCCTCAGGAGCTTAGACGGAACTTTGTCAATGTATCAATTTTTAATTTATTTTCGGTCAGTGCTTTCCATAAATTATGATTGTAATACTGGATCCCCTATCCCTTCTAATTCGATTCCTGTTTCTTCTTCGTTCACATCAGGCAAATCTTCTCCCTCATACAGGCCTTCCATGTACTATTACCTCTGCATTTAATAATGAAATTCCCGTTGCACTCTTAATGTTACCACCCTTCCCCTTAATTTCCTTTTGCTGTGTTAGGCCTTCCCAAATCATTCCGTTTTCGAGTTCTTCACATTTTCATGCAGTTTTTTCGACTTAGCTTCCCTGCACTACCAGTCTATTTCATTCCTAAGCCACTTTAATTTTGTATTCCTAAATTACCCTGAACATTTTTGTACTTTCTTCTTTCATCCATCATCTGAAGTATTTAATCTTTTATCAGTTGTTTCTTCGCAGCTCCCTTCTTTGTACCTATGTTTTCCTTTCTCTGTTCTGTGACTGCCGGTTATCGAGGTGCCCATTCCTCTTCAGCCGTACTGCCTACTGAGCTATTCCTTATTTCTGTATCTACGGCCTTAGAGAATTTCAAGCATGTCTCGTCATTCCTCAGTACTGCCGTATCCCACTTCTTTGCTTGTTGATTCCTCCAGACTAATCTCTTAAACATCAACCTACCCTTCATCACTATTACATTGTGGTCTCAGTCTATATCTGCTCCTAGGTATCTGATTTAGAAATTTGATTTCAGAATCTCTGTCTATGACGTAATCTAACTGAAATATTCCCGCATCACCTGGCCTTTTCCAAGTGTACCTCCCCCTTTTGGGATTCTTGAACAGAGTACTCGCTATTATTAGATGACATTTATTACAAAGGACTCATTTGTCTTTCTGTTGTCTTATTCCTTGTCCCAAGCCCACATTCACCTGTGACCTATTCTTCGACTCCTTACCCTAAGACTGCAATTCAACTACATATAACTCTTATATCTGCATCTCCCTTTATGTACTGTATGAACCATTCAATATTCTCATATTGATTCTCTATTTCATCTTGAGCTAGCAACGTCGGCATCTCTACCTGAAATATCGTTGTTGGTCTTGGTTTACTGTCGATTCGGACGAGAATAACGCTATCATGGAACTGTTCACAATTACACAAAGTCTGCCCTATCTTTCTATCCTACTACCGCTATGCTGTTTTCTGCTGCTTTTAATATTAGCCTGTACCCATCTGACCAGAAATCCTTTTCTTTCCATTTCACATCACTGACACCTACTGTACCAAAATTGAGCCTTTCCACCTCCTTTTTCTGATTTTACATCTTCCCTACCACGTTCAATCTTGTAATCAACGCCCCGACTGGTACAACGTTATCCTTTCGTAACTTATTCAGAATTTTGTCTCATTTCTCATGATCACCACCCCCCTCCACCGCCATGGCAGTCTCCTCCCAGAGGTCAGAACTGAGGACTATTTCGGAATCTTTTGCCAATGGTGAGATCATCGAGACACTTTTTCTATTGCAGGTCACATTTCCTGTGCATACACGTTGTCTGTCTTTAATGCAGTGGTTTCCATTGCCTCCTGCATCCTCATGCCGTTTATCATTGCTTATTCTCCCACCTTTAGGAACAGTTTCCCACCCCAAGACCAAGAGAGTGCCCTGGACCTCAGTCTGCTCCTCCACCCTCTTTGACAATAATTTTGGCTGAACGACCGTGTCTTATGCGGGAAGTTCTTCGGGCGGCAATGGTGATTATTAATTAAAATTTAAGCGGTGGGGAGTTTTTAACCCGGATCAGGCACTTTTTGATTGGCAATCAGACCACGGGTGCATCCAATATCGGCTACACATGCAGTAATTATGGCGAGGGGAGGAGTAAGAGGGCATGACAGAAGACGAAATGGCCTATGCTCTGCAAGGAATCACCTACAAAGCTCAGATGGAGTACGCCCGGCTTCTGGCTGTCTGTGAATTGGAATACGTGTACAGAAATCTGCAGATAGGTCACGCGTTCTTATGATAATAATCTAGAAGTTCCCTAATTAAATGCATGGTGAATGAGATATGCAATTGCCCAACGAGTTTTGAAATTAATATGTCTAAGCCAGCGAGGGGTTAATTCGTTTATTGCATACAGTCGGCAGCCACATGTGATGTATCTACGTTTGCATGTTTCTACTTACTGCACAAGACCCCACACAGTACGAAGCCTCTCTTGCATCTTGGATAGTCATTCACTTTCCTACTCCACTCTCAACTAAGGCGAGGAAATAACGATTGCCTGCATGACTCTGTACGTACCCTAATTTCTCCTATCTTTTCCTCAAGATCGTTAGGTGAGATGTACGGGGGTTGGACAAAAGTGTAGAAATGCTGCGAGAAAAACGTGATTGAACGTAAATGCAGATGCGAGCCAGTCTGTAGACGGCGCTGTTGTACTTGAAAAACGAACGGCACCTGTGAAATGCTCTCAATACACTGAAATGGTCAGGCGTGGCCAGAAAAATGTTCTGTGTACTTGTGAGTGCACTATGACGGACATAAGCGAATTCGAATATGGGTAAATTGTTGGTGCTCCTATATTGGGTGCTTTTAGAAAGAAGGTGGCCGAAGTTTAGGAGTTTCTAGTGGCACTGCAACGAAGCTTCCACAACGTACAGGGAGAGCGACGTCATGTGCTAAATTACAACGGAGACGAAATTGTTTGTTGAGTGATCGTAAAAGACGGTAATTCTAGAGAAATGTTACGATAAATATAGAGGTGAGCTGCAAAAGTCACAGTAGAACTGAATGTCGCACTGGCGAACCCTGTCAGCACCAAAACAACCTGAAGGGAACTTTAGAAGCTGGGAAATGCTTGGCGAGCTCCTATTCCAGAATCAGAAGCCTATGATGCCTATAATAGGGAAACGAGGTGCCGAAACCATTAACCCTGGGCTATTGAGAAATGGAAGACAGTCATTTGCTCGGATGAGTTTTGTTTCACACTGTTTCCAACCTCTGCCGGAGTATGTTTGCCGTAGTTTTCCCAAATCTACAATACAGATTGGTTGCTCTAAAGAGCGAAACAGGACTGGAGTTGAGATAATGAATTATGCTCAAATATCGTGGTTTACAAGGGTACTACTGTTTTTCTGCAAGTCTAAGTACTACGGCGGATTGTTTTTCTTTCCTTTGCTTCATCAGATTTATGATTTGTTTGGTGCAGTCCCCGACCAATTTCTCTGCAGTGCCAAACTCTACATGTCATCGTAACACTTGAACGCAACGTACTCAATTATCTCCAGGATGTATTTCAAGCTCTGCCGTCCGTTACAGTTTCAACACACCACAGTTCTCTCCAGTACTATGAAGGTTATTCCCAGTTGCCCGAACATGTTGTAGCTTTTTTGGTCAGTGTTATCCGTATGTTCTTCTCTACGCCTGTTCTGCGGAGAACCTCATAATCCCTTATAACTTTACGTACGTTTCTTCATTCTTCTAGAGCACCATATATTAAACGATTCGATTCTCCGTTGCTATGGTTTCCCCATCGTCGACGATTCACTACCAAACAATGTTGTGCTCCAAATGCACATTCGCAGAAATATCTTCCTCCAAAAACCTACCAACAAACTGTCGGGTTCCTGATACGCAGCCGGCCGAGGTGGCCGTGCGGTTAAAGGCGCTGCAGTCTGGAACCGCAAGACCGCTACGGTCGCAGGTTCGAATCCTGCCTCGGGCATGGATGTTTGTGATGTGCTTAGGTTAGTTAGGTTTAACTAGTTCTAAGTTCTAGGGGACTAATGACCTCAGCAGTTGAGTCCCATAGTGCTCAGAGCCATTTTTGAACCTGATACGCAGTATCAGTGATGTATTTCGTTACAAGGACCGAGAAACAAGCTATTAAGTAGGTGGTCATAATGTTTTGCCTTATCAGTGTATATCGAGCCTTTGCATTCCTCTCTTATGATTTTCTAGCTTTCATACTTTTGTATCCCGCCTGGATAGGCGGTGCGTGGGTCTGCTCCTGTGAACTGGTTCTGTAATATAGGCCGAGAGTGAAGGAAGCGAGTAGGAGCAGGAGAGGCGAAGCACGTCGGTACTGCATCACATTTAACACTTTTAATATAGTCAGAAACATAAGTAAGTAGCAAATGCATACATAACTTTGGCTAGGATAAGCACGTAGGCATGAAGCCGTAGTCCATTTCTAATCCTGTTAAGTTAGGATGACTGTTCTGTATAATCTCAAAACTAATAAAACCTCGTTGCTGTCCAAACTAAAACAAAGTCCCAATAGGAACATAGCCCACTCGGTAGTAGAAGCGATATTTCCAGGCCGTCTGCTATTGATGAAAAGGGCGAAATCAAGCCTGCACTCTCTGACCTCCACAGCGTCGGTCAATGGGGCCTGTATCGGCGTAGTTCGTTTTCTCTCGTTTGTGCCAACTTACGAGAGCGTGCAGCAGCGATGTTGCAGCGTAACTATCGACGCCACACATACATACCTTAAAATTTCTGACATTCCGTCTTGTAGAAAGTTATCCCTTCACGGTCACCTCCTCCCCTGGCAGGGCTTTCGTGAGATCCAAATGGAGTTCAACTCAAACATCTTCTATCAGTAGAGCGACCATCACGACACTTTTGCAAATATAAATGTACTGTGAAATGACAGGTACCTTTAATGCTTTGGTTGGAATTGCATTTAAGGAGCAGTTTACCACCCCAAGAGCAAGAGAGTGCCGAGAACCTCTCTCCACGGCTCCGCTCACTTTCACAAGAGAGTTGGCAGAACGATGGTGGCCGATTATGCCGGAAGTCTTCAGTTCCCATTGCTGATAATTCTTATTCAGAAATTAAGCAATGACTCGAATAGGGCCGATGACCCAGTGAGCCTTGTATAGTATTACAAAACATTACTCTCAAACCACGGGTGCGACGATAATGTGACTATTTCAGCTGATCAGGTCCATCCCACGGTACGATATGTAATCCTTTATAGTGATGCATCGTTCAGAGACGACAGGGCCATTGTTCTCAAAGCTCAGAGCGTCCAGAACTGGTTTTGTGAGCAGGATGATGAGTCGTCGCGTCTTCTATGACTGCCATAGTCACCAGATATCAATATCATTGAGACCTGGTAGTCTGCTTTGGAGAGAAGGATGCGTGATCGCTTTCCACCTCCATCATCGGCACCTCAAGATGCCACTGCTTTGCAGGAAGAATGGTACGCGATTTCTTTGAACATCAAACAGTAGACGTACCTGCATTTTTCCATGATGACTGATAGCTGTTTACAATGATTAAGGTTATCCTACATCGTAATAGGTGTGGTAACGTGTTATGCATCAGATGTTTCTACGTATTTGTCCACACCCTGTATATTCACGGCAGTGCAGTCGTTCTACAGTTGGAAATTCCGGTTCTATAACTTTCTCTTTACTGTTTTACATAATGAGATTGTTTTTCCCTCGAGATGTCTCCTTTTAAGTTTGCGAAGTATTTCCACAATACTTGCATTTTGATCGGGACTGCCGATAACAGATCCAGCAGCCCAAACAAAGGAGCAATGTCCAGTAACACAAGAGTTTTATGCGCAGGAACCTTTCTACGCTAACTACAATCACCAAGGAGACCCCCCCCCCCCAATAAACAGAAGTGGATCATTCGTCTTCCTTACAACTCCATTATGTGCTCGTTCTCTTTCATTTCGCTTTGTAACTTAGCACCTACATGTTTAATCTTCGTGATTGTGTCAATCAGCACGCCACTAACATTGTACTCGAATGTTTGATACATGTCTCCAACGCATGTGTAGACTAAGCCGCGGAGATACGGCTTGGTTTATCAATAAAATACGCGTACGAAGCCATTTGTAGTTGTACTATGTGAGCCGAGTGGCTCGCCGCGATGTATCGATTTGGTTTCGCGCGCTTTGGTGGCCTCCCGAACCGTCTGCCGGCCTTTCCGCGCAGCAGGGAGATGGCCCAGAGGCAGTGAGGATAGCTGACAACGGATACCACACGGTACATGACCTCGCCGTTTTTCGTCTGCAGCCTGGTATTTACCTTCTCCGCTGCTCAGCGACGGGAAGGCTGTTGCGCGAGCGCTGGACGATTGTTAGTCAACTGGATGTGGGTAAGAAAACTTAGTTGAGGGTAGCAACCGACCGGGTTTTCTTCAGGTTAATGCAGTGAATTTTGTACGTTAGCGTAAGTATTTCGGCTATGGAACTGTTTTGTGTCAGTGCGTTGTACGCAATTATTGATTATATGGTACCGCAGAATGATTACTGAATGTCTTTTGAATCCTCAGAAGCGCCGGTGACAGTAAACTATAGAATATATGTATCTGGCCTGTATCGCTCCGGAGAATTTCCCCGTAGTTAATTCAATCATATCATAAGAGGGCGTTTAGATTGAACTATGTAGTGTCTTAAATCGAGTGTAATATTATTTCTGTTATTCAATACCATTTCAATGAGTTGTTCGTAATAGGCGACAAGTTTATTTAGGCCAGGACTGGTTGCACACAACCGTTAGTCGGCTGGCAATGTACTGTTTCGCTGGGTCACTCTGTTTGCAGTTACAGAAGTTCGGTCAGGTGTGGGTGATTCCTTAGTTCCTCTTCCTGCTCTTTCTCTCACGTGTTCGACTTAAGGGCCGTGCTCACTTGTAGGACTTCTGTGTCATTCAGCCACCGTTACAGACGCTTGTGTGTGATTCACTCCCAGGCTTGTTAATTTCGATGGTTGTCTGCTCAGTCACCTGCTTATTTCAAAATCCTCTACATTCTTGTTTGTTGAAAGCCTGAAGTTTCTAGGATTAAGTTTTACTGGTGAAAGTGAGAGTTTTGAGTCTTACTACAATCGTGATTTGGGCGCAATATGCTGACGCTCTGTAAGGTTAATTATGTAGCATCCAATTTTTTTTTGCACTGAAGTTATTTAACATTGCATTTTATTAATCATGAGTTTACAGGAGAGTTATCTAGTTAAATTTTTTAACTGATTTAAATTTCCAGTGATTTAAATTTTATAATTTACTCGTTTGTAGGTGAGTGTCCTATCTCAGTCAGTTTTTGAACTGAATTTCATTTAAAATTTCCAGTCATTTAAATTTTATTAATCACGCGTTTACATGAGAGCTGCTTGTCCAAGTCAGTTTTGTACCTGAATCTGAATTAAAATTTTCAGTCATTGAAATGTCATTTAGTCTGAGCAGTACACGACTGTTTGTTTCACTAACAATGCTGTTGCCCCTATACGCTTACTTCGCTCAGCCCTACATTCTACAGCCAGGTATGTTGTCCTAGCGTCGCTTCCTTCCTATTATTTAATCTAATGTGACGCATATCGCTACACAGAGCTGTGGGTGGTCAAGAAGGCACTGGAGCACATAAAACCTCATGGCGCTGTTGTATGCACTGGATCACTAGTTTCTCTGAGCAGCATATCCAGCAAATGTTTCCAACAGACAGGATAGTTCACTTGGTCCAAGACACCACCCGCCTCCTGCATAGACAGGATAAAAACGTGCCCTTCTGCTGGTAACGGAAAGCAATGGGGAAGGTTACACAGCAGTGACAACAGTCTGCCAGGAAATGACCACTGTTCAACTTAACGTCTCCCTACAGGCCATCGTGTCGTGGGTAGCTAAGAATGTGTTGACAGTGGAAAAGATTGTGGTCGTAAGCGGCCAACAGCAAGCTGCATTCGGTCAAACTTGTGTTCGCCCATGGAGCACTACCGTTCAAACTCCAGCCCAATGATACATGGTTATCTGTTGTGGCATGACGACTCACCGGGCTGCAATGTTGGTCGCGTCACAGTCATCACAGCCACCGTGTCTCACACTTTAACGTCCTTTGTTTTGTAGGAGTTAAGACTATGGCCTACCAGGGAACTTAATCTTCCATTTTAGGCGACAAAGAAACAACGGCAAAGTAATTCTTGAAATTTTTTGTGGCGTCAAGAAACTTGTGCAATTCATTCAACGGCGGTTTGAACTTGTTTCCCAGTGGCTGGCCCGTGCAGTCATCTTACTACCATACAGTGTTGTATTAATTGTACTAACGTGTGGTAATGATATGAACGCCTTTACTCGAGACTATATGTGAAACCTTTTATTACTGTGGGAGTAGTTATATGGTTTACGTTTAGCTAAAGGTTGTCAGTCATTCACCAGTACCACTATCCTGTAAAGGGGCGCTGGTGGTCACACTTTACAGCGTCCAACAATTTAAAAGCCATCCATTCATCATCTGTGCATCCTGCGAGCAAGACCAGCAGTCTTCACCACCTCCACTCATCGCCTGTATGAACTTACTATGGTCTCAGGACCCAAGCTCCAAGCAACAGGCGTCACCACCTACAACTTGCAAATCCCAGCGTCTTGCAATTTCCAAAGCTGCGAAGCTACAGTTTCGGCAGCTGCTTCCTCCAAATCCCAGATGAGGTCCTTTAGTAGACGTTCGGCTTCTTCCCAGATCTGGACGCTTCGTCCCTAGAGAGCTCGTAACATTTAAGCTTTCTTTAAATAGAAATTTCTGGCCATGAACGCCAGTTTGGATCATGTTCAAGGAGCAACCACATGTGCTCTTGTTGGGTGAATGGTCGTTTGACGCGAACAGGCTGCAACCACCTCTGACACTGAGCTGTTATTCCATAGGATCAGGAACGCTGTATTGTGCCTTGGCACTAGTGCACATTGGCGAAACAAGCGACACCTCGTGTACCCCATGTAATGCGCTACTAACCGCAACCCTACTACGGCTCCAGGCAGCAATCTGGAGACCATAGAATTTGACCAACAGTGTATTCAACTGCCATCGGCTCCTCCTATGTCAGCACACATCAAGCACACTCCCTATCCGTGTTACTACTTTAATTCGAATGAAAAAATTAAGTTACTGTACTCCGATGCCGTGATTAGGGAATTATGTGGTTACAATCACTTTTTAATGAAACTCTAATTTGTAAAACAACGGACGAACTCTTAAGTGCACATAACAACACGATGACTTTCTGTACTTCGTGAATAATATTGTTTAGCAGCATGTCATATACAACAAAGTGGCGGTCTCTAAATTAATGAAGTTGCTTTTCAACTATAGTCAATACTTTCAGGGGTAGACATTACATACACTCCTGGAAATGGAAAAAAGAACACATTGACACCGGTGTGTCAGACCCACCATACTTGCTCCGGACACTGCGAGAGGGCTGTACAAGCAACGATCACACGCACGGCACAGCGGACACACCAGGAACCGCGGTGTTGGCCGTCGAATGGCGCTAGCTGCGCAGCATTTGTGCACCGCCGCCGTCAGTGTCAGCCAGTTTGCCGTGGCATACGGAGCTCCATCGCAGTCTTTAACACTGGTAGCATGCCGCGACAGCGTGGACGTGAACCGTATGTGCCGGCCGAAGTGGCCGTGCGGTTAAAGGCGCTGCAGTCTGGAACCGCAAGACCGCTACGGTCGCAGGTTCGAATCCTGCCTCGGGCATGGATGTTTGTGATGTCCTTAGGTTAGTTAGGTTTAACTAGTTCTAAGTTCTAGGGGACTAATGACCTCAGCAGTTGAGTCCCATAGTGCTCAGAGCCATTTGAACCGTATGTGCAGTTGACGGACTTTGAGCGAGGGCGTATAGTGGGCATGCGGGAGGCCGGGTGGACGTACCGCCGAATTGCTCAACACGTGGGGCGTGAGGTCTCCACAGTACATCGATGTTGTCGCCAGTGGTCGGCGGAAGGTGCACGTGCCCGTCGACCTGGGACCGGACCGCAGCGACGCACGGATGCACGCCAAGACCGTAGGATCCTACGCAGTGCCGTAGGGGACCGCACCGCCACTTCCCAGCAAATTAGGGACACTGTTGCTCCTGGGGTATCGGCGAGGACCATTCGCAACCGTCTCCATGAAGCTGGGCTACGGTCCCGCACACCGTTAGGCCGTCTTCCGCTCACGCCCCAACATCGTGCAGCCCGCCTCCAGTGCTGTCGCGACAGGCGTGAATGGAGGGACGAATGGAGACGTGCCGTCTTCAGCGATGAGAGTCGCTTCTGCCTTGGTGCCAATGATGGTCGTATGCGTGTTTGGCGCCGTGCAGGTGAGCGCCACAATCAGGACTGCATACGACTGAGGCACACAGGGCCAACACCCGGCATCATGGTGTGGGGAGCGATCTCCTACACTGGCCGTACACCACTGGTGATCGTCGAGGGGACACTGATTAGTGCACGGTACATCCAAACCGTCATCGAACCCATCGTTCTACCATTCCTAGACCGCCAAGGGAACTTGCTATTCCAACAGACAATGCACGTCCGCATGTATCCCGTGCCACCGAACGTACTCTAGAAGGTGTAAGTCAACTACCCTGGCCAGCAAGATCTCCGGATCTGTCCCCCATTGAGCATGTTTGGGACTGGATGAAGCGTCGTCTCACGCGGTCTGCACGTCCAGCACGAACGCTGGTCCAACTGAGGCGCCAGGTGGAAATGGCATGGCAAGCCGTTCCACAGGACTACATCCAGCATCTCTACGATCGTCTCCATGGGAGAATAGCAGCCTGCATTGCTGCGAGAGGTGGATATACACTGTACTAGTGCCGACATTGTGCATGCTCTGTTGCCTGTGTCTATGTGCCTGTGGTTCTGTCAGTGTGATCATGTGATGTATCTGACCCCAGGAATGTGTCAATAAAGTTTCTCCTTCCTGTGACAATGAATTCACGGTGTTCTTATTTCAATTTCCAGGAGTGTATTTGTAGCTTTGGAAACGTACTTTCGTCTCACATCTTGTTCTTTGTACTTTAAACAAGAAAAGTAATTACCCTTAGTTATGAGCCTTTCTCGATGTTATGTTTCTGTCGTTTCAATGGAAACTTCAGAGAGTAGAGTCAAATGCGAAGTAACTATCTACAAACCACTCTAAAGAGAGTAGTTATCATCCAGATGTTATATATGTAGATTACATAGACAGACAGATTGTAGTGCTGCCGTCACTATCCTTTCTCCTAACATCCTGAAAAGATAACATTATTTATTTATTTATTTACTTATTTTCCAGAATCTAAGATTTCGCCACTCGACTAGGCGTGCAGATCAGATCAAGATAGGTCACTTAAAACACAAACTGTAATGGAGACTTCAACAAAACCTAGATGAGTACAGTTTAACCGAGGTGTATGCTTTGGTCTCACGTTGTTGTCCCATTTGAAGTCTAATAGAAAGGAAGAATGATAATGCGGGTTCACGAACACATGGTGACTCTTGAGCAAAGCACATTAGCTCTTCAAACAAACGTTCTTGCTGTTTTGTCGCTGCTCTCTTGACAACACATTGGAGAAAATCCCGACTGCGTGCAATACATTTCGTAGCCCCAGCTCGCGGTGTGATGTAGTGCAACATTGGACCCTTGGGGGTGATTTGGGAGTTCCAAGGTTGCATACCAGCTGATGTGAGAACACAGATTTCCACTGGTATGAAGACTAGGAGGCGTGATTACTCAGTGTCCACCGTTCCTTGAGTGGGTTGAAGACTGAGCCCACCAACGATGTGAAATTGCGCGCCATAGAGGGCAGAGTGGGGGTTGTCTTATTAAAAACCAGTATCCGTAGATCTCAAGTCAGTCAGTGTAATAAGTCTGAGATATATCAACTACTGATTCATCGTTACAGTCAGAAATGAACTGACAGGAGAGAGAGACAATGAGTACTCCATCCAGAACCATGGCCACCTACTGTTGACTCTGTCTTCAGACTCTGTCATATCCCTATTTCCCTTCCGAACGCATTCGAATCTCAGTTTCCCAATACTATGCTGACATTGCATCTGGGAAATAATACCGCTGTTAACTGATCTAGAGCACTAGTACAATAATCCACAAATTGCCGTTTCCGTGTTCTACCTGAAGGACTAGGTCATCCATCGGGGAATTGGGAGCGAATTAAACCTCCAAACTTGAGAACACAGAAGATAAAAAGCTGCTGCCTGTCAACATAGAAAGCCGCGTTGCGCTGATATTGTACCTACTCCACAAGCCGTCATGTAAAACAGAGTCTGTCGAGTTGTAAAATGAAAAGGTAAGTTAATGCCGCCTAGCACCCCTATCCCTCCCTCTTCTACTTGCCTTATGTTAAGTCATGTCAGCGCTTATCAAATCAGTCCTGACCATATATTGGTATTGCTGAGCTAATAATAGATGTAGATGTTTCCACGTGTTAATCCTTCAATTAATTTGGATGCTGTGACTTACTACTCATATGATAGTTCTCAATTAATTTGGATTCATTACCTTTTAGCGTCTAGAGACGGGCCACGTTATTCGCCGTTTTTCATATTAGTTTCACTACAATATATTTGTTGTGGGTAAGCGCTACTGTGAGATGAAGTGATT
Organism: Schistocerca nitens; assembly: GCF_023898315.1. Classification (NCBI taxonomy): domain Eukaryota; kingdom Metazoa; phylum Arthropoda; class Insecta; order Orthoptera; family Acrididae; genus Schistocerca; species Schistocerca nitens. Next base: position 162,222,631 of record NC_064617.1, on the reverse strand, counting down.
GACACAGGAGAGGATGTCTTGATAGGATGCATCAAACAAGTCAGATGAATGATGACCCAAAACATAAATACATTCAGAACTTGCACCACGCGTGTCAGCTTTTTTAAGACATATAGTCTCTATCTGTAATTCACCTACTGTATTTCAGTCATCTCAGTGTGCATGTCGCTATGGTCGTTGTTTCTTATGATAGACGAAAGTTTTCATTTCTCCATGTCACATGTGGTTTCGTTAATAGCTTTTCATGTGCGGTCTTTTTAGAATGGAGATGTAGAATTGCCTAGAGTAACTGAGACGATAAAAGTGAATTAGACGGCTAAAGGCAGGTGTGGTCTCAAGCTACTGCACCCAAGCCTGATGTACTGTGTCCAGACTAAGCGTCTGCAACTCTCGCTTCCCGCGAAGCAGACCAGTACACAGGGCCCCGGACCCAGTAGGGGTCAGCCTGGCCGGTCGTCCCGCAAACAAGGGCGCTTCCCAGAGACCACCAGGAGGCGTCCACGGCGCCGCAAGAGGTCGCTACAGCCGCGGACCTCTTTCCTTCCGCTCGACACGTGACTGCAATTAGAACCAGCCATATCCATGCGCCAAGCAGTATTTAGGTTGGCGCAGGAGCCTGGAGAGGGAGTTCACGCCGAGCGAGTCCACTGGTGTCATCGTAGCCTCCGCGTCATCGTCCACCGCCGCCAGCGTGCTGGAGCCATCCTCACAGGGCCTCTACTCGTCCTCGGACTCAGGTGACTTCAACGTGGACTCCACGCCGCTCTTCACGAGACGCCCGGGGCTTGGTTTGGTGAAGTTGTATGGTTACTACATACAGTTTATGTGTGGAAGAATCTCTGGTTTAGTTATTGGTAGGCTTGGAGGATCAGTCCTACCTCACGAATTTTGAAGAAAGACTTTAGTTCAAATAAAAACGCTATAACTCACACTCTGAGATTTTCCTATCCGCAGACGGCGGATATATTATGATGAGTCTTGACAAAAAATCCTTGAGAAATACCCCTGCAATCTCTTAGCAACTGCGCCAGGAATTCCTACTCTCAGGATCAAGAAGACGAAAGCCACGTAGCCCTTGCGCAATGCACTCCGTCGGATGGGGAAGGGAGAAAGGCGAGTTTCTGGAGTTTCCAAAATCGGACTTTCCGGCTGACAAAGACAACCCATATGAACTATCAGGCAGGGTGCGAACCCCAGAGGTGGCAACGCAGCAATGTGACACTGTGTCCAGCGCTAGTGATACGGACTTGAGGAAATCACTCTGAGAATCATCAGAGAAAAGTCTCAGATGAAAGGACAGTCAACAAGTAGGACGATTGAAAATAGTAACAGAAATTTGGAAACGAAGATCGTCTGAGAATAGCGACATGGCTATAAAGAAATACGGCGAACAAATCAAAATTTTATTGAAGATATTAATTACAGAACAGAGGATGGATGTAGCATTTAAAACACAGGCAAATAAAAGTAGAAGACTCCAAAGATTTAGGAGAATACGCAATGAGTTGTAATGGAGTCCCATTGGAAGCAAGGGCATCATCAGCAGCAGAAATTTACATAAACAACAAGTCGGAAAATAAGACTGATTTGAACCAATGGATGAACGGAAAAATTTTAACAGTTGGATTTATGGTGGAAAGAAGACATTTAAGCCATATGCACATACTCACCACTAACTGGAAGCATGGACGATTCAAAGGACGCCTATGAAATATCACAAGAGACATTAAACACTTTACACAAATATAACTTTTCGTAATTGGAGGAGACATGAATAATACTAGATCTGGTAGTATTGAATTGAAAGACTTAAGCAGAAAAGGTAATTACTAGTAGATTTATCCCGCTTTAATGACTTCTAATCAATGAATATAATTTTCTGACATAAAGAGTGGCACAGGGTAACATGGTGTGAAAGAAGACTGCAGTCGATGAGAGATATAATTTAACGAATCAGGAGACAACTATAACATTTACACATCTAGGAGTGCATAGGTGTGCTGAATTCAGTTCAGCGTATTATTTGTTAGTGAAACTTTCTAAAACACGATAGATGAAGAACAAGGCTTATAAAGCTTTGAGAATAATAGAAGGAATACACATTTGGTAAAATATAACTTCCTATCTACCTAATCAACGTTGATGTGGAGAGCTTAAATAACTTGAAATGAATACATATAGAGAGAACTAACATCTAGAAAAGGAACACAAACATTTAAAATGCAATAGAGCAGGACGTCGAATTGAAATAAGGAACAAAATTATTCTACGATATTACTCTTCGCTGATGATCCAATTGCTTCTGTTGATGGCGAACATCCATTCCTCGTGTTTTATCCACAGCAGATATACGAGGTGCATTCAAGTTCTAAGGCCTCCGATTTTTTTTCTCCGGACTGGAAAGAGATAGAAACATGCGCATTGTTTTAAAATGAGGCCGCGTTCATTGTCAATAGGTCCCAGGGATGGCAGATGGAATTTTACCGCTAGCGGCGAGAATGAGATGTGTTTTAAATACTTAAAATGGCGACGTTTTCCTTACTTGAACAGCGTGCAATCATTCGTTTTCTGAATTTGCGTGGTGTGAAACCAATCGAAATTCATCGACAGTTGAAGGAGACATGTGGTGATGGAGTTATGGATGTGTCGAAAGTGCGTTCGTGGGTGCGACAGTTTAATGAAGGCAGAACATCGTGTGACAACAAACCGAAACATCCTCTGGCTCGCACAAGCCGGTCTGACGACATGATCGAGAAAGTGGAGAGAATTGTTTTGGGGGATCGCCGAATGACTGTTGAACAGATCGCCTCCAGAGTTGGCTTTTCTGTGGGTTCTGTGCACACAATCCTGCATGACGACCTGAAAATGCGAAAAGTGTCATCCAGGTGGGTGCACGAATGCTGACGGACGACCACATGGCTTCCCGTGAGGCATGTTGCCAAGCAATGTTGTCGCGCAACGACAGCATGAATGGGACTTTCTTTTCGTCGGTTGTGACAATGGATGAGACGTGGATGCCATTTTTTAATCCAGAAACATAGCGCCAGTCAGCTCAATGAAAGCACACAGATTCACCGCCACCAACAAAAATTCGGGTAACCGCCAGTGCTGAAAAAATGATGGTGTCCATGTTCTGGGACAGCGAGGGCGTAATTCTTACCTATTGCGTTCCAAAGGGCACTATGGTAACAGGTGCATCCTACGAAAATGTTTTGAAGAACAAATTCCTTCCTGCACTGCAAAAAAACGTCCGGGAAGGGCTGGACGTGTGCTATTTCACTAAGACAACGCCCCCGCACATCGAGCTAACGTTACGCAACAGTTTCTTCGTGATAATAACTTTGAAGTGATTCCTCATGCTCCTTACTCACCTGACCTGGCTCCTAGTGACTTTTGGCTTTTTCCAACAATGAAAGACACTCTCCGTGGCCACACATTCACCAGCCGTGCTGCTATTGCCTCAGCGATTTTCCAGTGGTCAAAACAGACTCCTAAAGAAGCGTTCACCGCTGCCATGGAATCATGGCGTCAGCGTTGTGAAAAATGTGTACGTCTGCAGGGCGATTACGTCGAGAAGTAACGCCAGTTTCATCGATTTCGGGTGAGTAGATTAGAAAAAAAAATCGGAGGCCTTAGAACTTGAATGCACCTCGTATTATATGACTTATTACTCTCTTTCAAAAGAAACAAAAGTAATGGCATTCAGGGGCCAGGATCATAGTCCCAGTGAAATCATAAATGATTAGGAAATAAAATGACTTAAATCTCGTCCACTTCTTAGGGTATACTGTATCATTAATAACAGAAATTGACATACAAAATCTAAAGTAGGAAAACTGAATTACGTCAATTGGAAAAAGCGTTTGACAATATAAAATGGTGCAACCTGTTCGAGATTCTGAAAAAAGTAGGGGTAAGCTTTAGGGAGAGACGGGTCATATACAATACGTACAACAACCAAGAGGGAATAATAAGAGTGGACGATCAAGAACGAAGTGCTCGTATTAAGAAGGGTGTAAGACAAGGCTGTAGCCTTTCGCCCCTACTCTTCAATCTGTACATCGAGGAAGCAATGATGGAAATAAAAGAAAGGTTCAGGAATGGAATTAAAATACAAGGTGAAAGGATATCAATGATACGATTCGCTAATGACATTGCTATCCTGAATGAAAGTGAAGAAGAATTAAATGATCTGCTGAACGGAATGGACAGTCTAATGAGTACACAGTATGGTTTGAGAGTAAATCGGAGAAAGACGAAGGTAATGAGAAGTAGTAGAAATGAGAACAGCGAGAAACTTAACATCAGGATTGATGGTCACGAAGTCAATGAAGTTAAGGAATTCTGCTACCTAGGCAGTAAAATAACCAATGACGGACGGAGCAAGGAGGACAACAAAAGCAGACTCGCTATGGAAAAAAAGGCATTTCTGGCCAAGAGAAGTCAACTAATATCAAATACCGGCCATAATTTGAGGAAGAAATTTCTGAGGATGTACGTCTGGAGTACAGCATTGTATGGTAGTGAAACATGGACTGTGGGAAAACCGGAACAGAAGAGAATCGAAGCATTTGAGATGTGGTGCTATAGACGAACATTGAAAATTAGGTGGACTCATAAGGTAAGGAATGAGGAGGTTCTACGCAGAATCGGAGAGGAAAGGAATATGTGGAAGTCACTGATAAGGAGAAGGGACAGGATGATAGGACATCTGCTATGACATGAGGGAATGACTTCCATGGTACTAGAGGGAGCTGTAGAGGGCAAAAACTGTAGAGGAAGACAGAGATTGGAATACGTCAAGCAAATAATTGAGGACGTAGGTTGCAAGTGCTACTCTGAGGTGAAGAGGTTAGCACAGGGAAGGAATTCGTGGCGGGCCGCATCAAACCAGTCAGTAGACTGATGACAAAAAAAGAAAAAATCTTTCCCTACAATTTTTACCATGTAAAGGTCCCTCAAGTAGCATGGAAGCTGTTCCATGATTTCTCAGCCCATGTCCCATCATCCTGCCCCGTCTTTCTGTCAGTGCCTTTCTGATGTTATTCTACTCGACGATTCTGTGGGGATCTTCTTCATATCTTATTTTATCACACAATATTTCCACATCTTTCTGTAGCACCACCTTTCGGACACTTCTCTTTTTTCCCACTTTCCACAGTGCATATTTTACTCCCACACAGTACTGTGATCCAGGCGTAAATTCTCAGAAATATCTTCCTCAAATTAAGGCCACATATTGATACTAGAGTACTCCTTTCGGCCACAAATGCCCTCTTTGCCACCGGTAATCTGATTTTGGTGTCCTCTTTTCTTCATCCGTCAGGGGATATTTTGCTTCCAAAGCTGAAGAATTACTTTATTTCGTTTATTTTATTGTCTCGAATTTTGATGTTATATTTGTTGAAAATGGCGATTTTACTAATCATCATCACATTCATATATCTTAGACTTGCTCCCAGTCCATAGTATGTTTTCATTACACTGTTCATTACATTGCCGAAGGGTTTTCCTAAATTGACAAATCATTATCTTTCTTCTGTTATGAAGAGCGAGGTAGGAACTACCTCTGTTGTCCCTTGCTTCCCATAAAGCTAAGTTGATCGTAATCTAACTGATCCCCATTTTCGTTTTCAGTATTGTGTACATTGTTATTTTTTTTTTTTTTTTTAGCTTTGATGCATGATCTGTTACGCTCAGTGTGCGACAGTTATAGCACTTATCTCCCAAGCCATATTCGTGATACGTGCATTATATATTTCAGAAAATTTGATGGCACGTCTCCACGTACAGATATTCTAGAAAATCACTGCAAAATCAGTTTACCTCACGCGTCCCGCATTCATGTTTCAAATTCTAACAGAATATTGTCTATGCCTTCCTTCTTTCACGATCGAAAGTTTCCAAATCTCTGTTAAGCTTAGACTCTGGATCCCCCGCGTCTTCCACACACTGTTATTCTTCTATCGTCACATCTGACGAATATTTTCTACCGCAGAAGTCTTTAGTACACTCATGCACATAGCCTCTCTCTCTTCTGCGCTTAAAAGCAGAATTCCTCTTTCACTCTTAGTAAAGGCAGACTTTCTTTTAATTTCAGGCTGACTTGTGCTAAACAAGTACTACGTTAGTTTCTGTACTGTACTTCCTACACTTCATATATGTGTATAGCCAACATACAGAGATTTACATTATCCCTAATTTCTTTAGGCTTCTGGTGACTAATTTGTTGAAATCAGTAAATCGTAGTAAAAATATATTTGCAACGGACGACTGAATTTTATCTCCATTTTCATTGCAGTGTTCCGCTATTGCTGGTGTTGCTGTCACGTTCCATAAATCTGTCTTCAGTTATGCAGTCGTTTGTGCAATAAAAGTTTTCCACATACACACCGTACTTGGTACAACCCATCATCTTTGAGACCTAGGACTTTTTCTACTGTCCGTAATAAAGTTCTTACTTTGGTAGATGGGTGGAGAACTCGCGTTATGTGGTGTTGTCGCATTAGTCTTCCAGTTTTTCACGATTTATTGCTAGCAAAGAGGTTCTATTTATATTAAACTGATACTCCTGATACACACTAAGCACAATCGTTTGAAAACTGCTATGCAAGCCAAATTTAAAAATAATGAATACAAAGGGAAAGAATATTTTATTGAAAACAATCGTAGTCAAGGTTCTTAAATGTTACCGTCTATTTATTTCGAGACTGATCACGTTAGCGGACACATCCTGCCACCGGGAACACAGCACATGAGTTTTCCGCCTGTACGCATGCGTGTCGGGTTTGCAATCCAACAACGTTAGTACATTTGTACGTATGTACGTAACTGAATAACTAATTACACAGCACAAATAGCTATTTATAGAATCTCCTGTTCCACGGGCAGGTGACGATACAACGACGAACAACACAGTTCGCATCGTGATTTTCGGTTAAGTCACTTTCGGTTCAGGGCTCCTTATATCATGTTGAAACATTTGTCCACCTCTACCACTTCTCAGTATTGGCAACATGAATACGGAAACATACAGGGTTAACGACGGGAGTCAGACAACATGGTGGTGTCACTACAGGTACGTTATCAGCGTTCTGCGTTTCCCGCTTTAATTACACTTTGTGCAGCCTGGCGATAGCGATCTGATTTACGCCGGACAGCTGGGCAGCACAGTACGCGGTGCGGCTGGAATTAACGGCGAGTTACCATCAGCGCAATTACCGGCTCCGAAGTGATTGTTCGCCACTACTAAATCCTCGATCTCAATGCGCGTGGAAATGTATAGAGTGATTACAGCTCTCCGTCCGAGCAACTCCACGCTAAGAATACAATTCCTACTTAGACACCATTAGACGTAGGAAATGCCATTTTAATCTCAATGCTGGAGTTGCCACAGTGAAACCTTATTCTCCTTATTGGCAAAACCGTGATAATATATACTAGTATAAGGAGACTGACAAGGATGGTGACCATCTGAACAGCTTTTTAAGGATAGGCACTAATGTATTATTTAGGAGTATCCATGGCGTGTCTGAAGACTACTGCAAGAAAACTATTAGACATATAGCAAACGAACACTTGCCAGTGGAATGAGAATACATCCTGGATTTTAAGTTTTCCAGAATTTAGGGGCCATCATTTTATATGACATTAAGGACATTTATCTTTGTGCTTTGGAATTGCACCTGACTCATCCTTTCTATTCAGAGCGTGAACTGTCAGTAAGGTTTGCACTAAGAAATGACGACATTACGTTAATGTATTATGTCCTATATGGTGTGTAGGAATGTGTAGACCGTAGCACTAGCAACTGGTACCAAATGCTACTGACATAACAGTACTTCATACTTCCGGTACTGGCTGTTGTTGGGTTGGGTGAAGTGTGGGGGTGGATGAGTCCGTGGCACCTGCACTGAAACTGCTAGATAAGGAGCACACACGTGGTTCTGCAGCATGGTGGCATGGATTACGCTGTTCTTTGTCCGTGGTCGGCTGACAGGCATGTGTCTTCGTGTCGGGACAGCAAATCGATAACAAGTTTATCGTAATATTAACTCACGGCAATCTTCAGGTGTGATATTGGATTAGGCCTCTCTTGTGTTTGGTGTCGTTCCGAGTACAGGAGTATGTGACATATTCTTTTCTGAGTCATCTGTCTTCTGACTGAGTGGTTTGATGTGGTCCGCCACGGATTCCTCTCCTGTGCCCACCACTTCATCACAAATTAGCACATATGTCGACAATTATTTGCTGGATTCCTGTCCCTGTTTTCCTCTGCAGTTTGCTCTCTACAATTCCCTCTAGTACCATGGAAGTCATTCCCTTACGTCTACAGATGTCCTATCAACCTGTCCCTTCTCCTTGCCAGTGTTTTCCACGTTTTTCCTTCTTCTCCACTGCTGCGCAGAACCTCATTATTCCTCAGTCCTTACAAGCCGTATCTGAGGATAATTCAACATCGGTGTGCGCTGCCTACAGGTGGAATAGCGCTGTTGGCCGCTTCTAGTGATCTTCGTCGTCATTCCGTTTCCAGGATTGGTCGATGAGGGTGTTCTGGGAAAGTCGTGGCTTGGTGATAGCGTATTATTTGCACGAGCTGACAAATTTCAAGGACGTGGGGCTCACCAGCCACATCATACAGGTAGTGTGCTGGGCAGTCGTAGGGCACACGTAAAAGTCGCCTAGCAGCTCCATTTCCCTGTACTGCTGCAGTTTATCACAAGGTAAGACGATACTGAGACCGCAATTGACCGACAGAGAAATATCTTGGAACCAGTGGATATAGCATGCCAAGACTCGGGGTTATTTGCTAAGGTGCGTGTATAATTTACTCCTTCCATGTGAGAAAGCAAAAGAGCACTACATTGGCGACCACTGGCGGGCGACTTTTCGCCAGGATCATGGACCTTGCCGTTGGTGGGGAGGCTTGCGTACCTCAGCGATACAGATGGCCGTACCGTAGGTGCAACCACAACGGAGGGGTATCTGTTGAGAGGCCAGACAAACGTGTGGTTCCTGAAGAGGGGCAGCAGCCTTTTCAGTAGTTGCAGGGGCAACAGTCTGGATGATTGTCTGACCTGGCCTTGCAACATTAACCAAAACGGCCTTACTGTGCTGATACTGCCAACGGCTGAAAGCAAGGGGAAACTACGGCCGTAATTTTTCCCGATGGTATGCAGCTTTACTGTATGGATAAATGATGATGGCGTCCTCTTGGGTAAATTATTCTGGGGGTAAAATAGTCCCCCATTCGGATCTCCGGGTGGGGACTACTCAAGAGGACGTCGTTATCAGGAAAAAGAAAACTGGCGTTCTACGGATCGGAGCGTGGAACGTCAGATCCCTCAACGGGGTAGGTAGATTAGGAAATTTAAAAAGGGAAATGGATAGGTTAAAGTTAGATATAGTGGGAATTAGTGAAGTTAGATGGCAGAAGGATCAAGACCTCTGGTCAGATAAATACAGGGTTATAATTACAAAATCAAATAGAGGACATGCCGGAGTAGGTTTAAAATGAATAAAAAGTTAGGAATGAGGGTAAGGTACTACAAACAGCATAGTGAACGCATTGTTGTGGCCAAGATAGACACGAAGCCCACGCCTACTACAGTAGTACAAGTTTATATGCCAAGTAGCTCTGCAGATGATGAAGAAATTGAAGAAATGTATGATGAGATAAAAGAAATTATTCAGGTAGTGAAGGGAGACGGAAAGTTAATAGTCATGGGTGACTGGAATTCGAGAGTAGAAAAACGGAGAGAAAGAAACATAGTAGGTGAATATGGATTGGGGCTAAGAAATGAAAGAGGAAGCCGTCTGGTAGAGTTTTGCACAGAGCATAACTTAATCGTTGGTAACACTTGGTCCAAGAATCATGAAGGAAGGTTGTATACATGAAAGAATCCTGGCGATACTAGAAGGTATCAGATAGATTATATAATGCTAAGACAAAGATTTAGGAACCAGGTTTTAAATTGCAAGACATATCCAGGGGCAGATGAGGACTCTGACCACAATCTATTGGTTATGAACTGTAGATTAAAACTGAAGAAACTGCAAAAAGGTGGGAATTTAAGGAGATGGGACCTGGATAAACTGAAAAACCAGAGGTTGTACAGAGTTTCAGGGAGAGCATAAGGGGACAATTGACAGAAATGGGGGAAAGAGGTACAGTTGAAGAAGAATAGGTAACTCTGAGGGATGAAGTAGTGAAGGCAGCAGACGATCAAGTAGGTAAAAAGATGAGGGATAGTAGAACTCCTTGGGTAACAGAAGAAATATTGAAATTAATTGACGAAAGGAGAAAATATAAAAATGCGGTAAATGAAGCAGGCAAAAAGGAATACAGTCGTCTCACAAATGAGATCGACAGGACGTGCAAAATGGTTAAGCAGGGATGGCTTGAGGACCAATGTAAGGATGTAGAGGCTTGCCTCACTAGGGGTAAGATAGATACTGCTTACAGGAAAATTAAAGAGACCTTTGGAGAAAAGAGAACCACTTGTATGAATATCAAGAGCTCAGATGGAAACCCAGTTCTAAGCAAAGAAGGGAAAGCAGAAAGGTGGAAGGAGTATACAGAGGATCTATACAAGGACGATGTACTTGAGGACAATATTATGGAAATGGAAGAGGATGTAGATGAAGATAAAATGGGAGATACGATACTGCGTGAAGAGTTTGACAGAGCACTGAAAGACATGAGTCGATACAAGGCCCCGGGAGTAGACAACATTCCATTAGATCTACTGACGGCATCGGGAGAGCCAGTCCTGACAAAACTCTGCCATCTGGTGAGCAAGATGTATGAGACAGGCGAAATACCCTCAGACTTCAAGAAGAATATAATAATTCGAATCCCAAAGAAAGCAGGTGTTGACAGATGTGAAAATTACCGAACTATCAGTTTAATAAGTCACAGCTGCAAAATACTAACGCGAAGTCTTTACAGACGAGTGGAAAAATTGGTAGAAGCGGACCTCGGGGAAGATCAGTTTGGATTCCGTAGAAATGTTGGAACACGTGAGGCAGTACTGACCTTACGGCTTATCTCAGAAGAAGGATTAAGGAAAGGCAAACCTACGTTTCTAGCATTTGTAGACATAGAGAAAGCTTTTGACAATGTTGACTGGAATACTCCCTTTCAAATTCTAAATGTGGCAGGGGTAAAATACAGGGAGCGAAGGGCTATTTACAATTTATACAGAAACCAGGCGGCAGTTATAACAGTCGAGGGGCATGAAAGGGAAGCAGTGGTTGGGAAGGGAGTGAGACAGGGTTGTAGCCTCTCCCCGATGTTATTCAATCTGTATATTGAGCAAGCAGTAAAGGAAACAAAAGAAAAAAATCAGAGTAGGTATTAATATCCATGGAGAAGAAAAAAAAAACTTTGAGGTTCGCCGATGACGTTGTAATTCTATCAGAGACAGCAAAGGACCTGGAAGAGTAGTTGAATGGAATGGACAGTGTCTTGAAAGGGGGATATAAGATGAACATCAACAAAAGCAAAGCGAGGATAATGGAATGTGGTCGAACTAAGTCGGGTGATGCTGAGGGAATTACATTAGGAGATGAGATACTTAAAGTAGTAAAGGAGTTTTGCTATTTGGGGAGCAAAATAACTGATGATGGTCGAAGTAGAGAAGATATAAAAAGCAGACTGACAATGGCAAGGAAAGCGTTTCTGAAGAAGAGAAATTTGTTAACATCGAGTATAGATTTAAGTGTCAGGAAGTCGTTTCTGAAAGTGTTTGTATGGAGTGTAGCCATGTATGGAAGTGAAACGTGGACGATAAATAGGTTGGACCAGAAGAGAATAGAAACTTTCGAAATGTGGTGCTACAGAAGAATGCTGATGATTAGATGGGTAGATCACATAACTAATGATGAAGTATTGAATATAACTGGGCAGAAGAGCAGTTTGTGGCACAACTTGACAAAAAGAAGGGACCGGTTAGTAGGACATGTTCTGAGGCATCAAGGGATCACAAATTTAGCAATGGAGGGCAGCGTGGAGGGTAAAAATCATAGAGGGAGACCAAGAGATGAATACACTAAGCAGATTCAGAAGGATGTGGGTTGCAGTAAGTACTGGGAGATGAAGAAGCTTGCACAGGGTAGGGTACCATGGAGAGCTGCATCAAACCAGTCTCAGTACTGAAGACCAGAAGAACAACAACGTGGCTTGACTTTAACAACATTAAACCGACCCTCCAGTTCATATATCGTTCCTCAAGCTGGTTTTGTTGAACATCGGCCACCTGCTGCATATGAGAAGCGCCATGTCAACGGCGTACATGGCACTAACGATTCTCGGCGACTTCGGGAGGTGTGCAGTGTAGGCTATATACAGCAGTGGATCTAAAATTGAAACCTGCGGCACTCTGTACTTCGTGTTCTTTTCGGCATACATCCCCAGCCAAGCACGATCGATGAAGGTACGATGCTGAAAATAATTGGTAACTGGGTTGAAAAACGCTGGGGTGACGCCCTGCACGACAAGCTTGTACAGCCGTCCACAGTGACAATCGCTGTCAAACGCCTTTGACACATCCAAAAGTATGGCCACACAATCCTCTTGGTTGTTAAAAGCTAGGATAACCAACAATTCAGTGAGTCACTGAGTACTGTTGGCGGAAGCCGAATTCCTCGTAAGGTAATTCGACGTCTTGCTCCATGTGCAGGTGCAAGGAAGATACTCTCGCGGGGCTTACTAATAGTTTAATGGATGTATACTGGTAGGATCCTTCCTGTCTTTCCCAGCCTTGAGCACGGCCACCACAATTGAATGTATCTAAGCTTGAGAATAATGCTTCTGTCTGAGAATAGCATCAAATAACTTCGTGATGTAAGTAATCCCCGCCGCTGGTAGTGGATTGAGAGCTCAGCCCCCGACCTTACGTGAGAGCTTTTGCATTTGGAAGACGACAGAGATTACCTTGCACCTCCCTCCCAGTGGCAGGCGTGATAGCGTCTTCGAGGGAGACATCGGTAACGAAGAGCTGAAGCCTGGGTTCACAGTCATCTGTGGCGGAGTTTGTGGGACAGCGCTGAAATAACACGCCGGTGGCAGTGGCGAGGCAGCAGGCAATAGCAGGTGGAGTGTCTGTGAGAGGCTCCGAGAAACCATACTGCAGTGGCGGAATGTTAGAAGCACAAATCACTGGTTGAAGGATAGCAGCCGTTTTGAGCATTAAGCACCGTTTGCCAACAACAGTGCCTGTTCTATGGTCATATTGTAATGCGCCTTGCTTTACTCGTGACGCATCTGCTTGATGCATATAGTGTATTTATGACCTGCGGGTCGTGACAATAGGCGCGTTCAATAATACTATCGTAAGAGCTTTCAGTTATTTTGTGTGATCCTGCACATTTTGAGCATCGTACACTGCTGCAACACTCTTTCTGGATGTCGCCATGTTTAAGTCATGTACCACTGCACTTCATTCTGTACACAAGGATCGACAGAGCAGACCGATGTCGAAGTTTATGACCAGCAAAAGTCAATTTATCTTCGCTGTGTCTAGAGTCTTTTTTTACGGTAAGGTGCACAACTAAAATTTTCATTACTCAAGCCAGTACCTCTGCCAGTTCTCCATCAGAAAATATACTTCTTCTAGCAGACCCTCCTTCATGATAATGTAATAGGGGATATGAAACTTAACTAACCTACAGCTTGCTGTAGATCCAACACTTTTCGCCGACTGCAACAATCTGATCTAAATCTACGCGTGGCTGGTACCTTTCGCAAACATAATTAACGTGCTCTCCTTTACTCTGGGCATAAAGTCAGCCTATCGGCATGTGGCACGACCTATGTTTTCCTCGAGCTGCCCAAATGCTGACACATACCTTCGGTGCATTCGAGAAACGGAAAACAGCCGTCTAATGGGTGTTTCTTAGAGTCATATCGATCCTCTGTCCCGTTCATTTTGTCCAATCTCTCTGTCTGTTATTTTGACACGTCGTGAGTGCTCCATGAGGTGGGCGAACTAACGTAGTCACCAGTTTCCATTTCTTCCTTACTACACGAGTTGTCTGGATTCTTTCTACGATGAAGGGTGATCGTTGTTTCAGAATAATGTAAATGTTGGGTCCACCGTCACATGCTGTAGCAGTCTTAATATACGTCCATTAAGTTTGGATATATTGTTGATCATAGCACGTTTCCCATTGTGGATGGATTTTAATACCTTTTCAATATATATATTTCCTGGTCCACACGTTCATCTGGAACTGAGCTCGAATATTTCTCTGCAAGTTTTCTGTCTTTGTCTACAGCTGTTCTCGTACTGGCGTACTCCGGCACTGTGTTACCCAGACAGGAATAACGCATTTCCGAAGGTTCGCGACATTGTTGCCCGTCGTTGATAACACATGGTTCTCTGCAAATTCGTTCGTCAGTAGTCCTACACAGTCAGTCTCCATGACGAGGGTAGCGCTAAGGGCTAAACTCCCGTTAAAAGTTCACACGATTTCCCTTTTTTTTCGTGTCATCACTCTTCTGACTGGCTTGATGCGGCCCTCCACGAATTCGTTCATGTTAGAGTAGCATTTGCAGCCAACGTTCTCAATTATGATAAGGATGTACTCCAATCTCTATCTTCCTCTACAGGTTTTGACTTGTACAGCTGTAACGGAAGCCATTCTCTGATATCTTAACATATGTCATCCTGTCCACTCCACTTGTCACTGTTTTCCATGTATAATAACTTCCTCTCCGATTCTGCGAAGAATTGTGTCATTCCTTACCTTTCCAGACCACCTAATTTTCAACATTCGTCTGTGGCACCACACTTCAAATGCCTCGATTCTTTTCCCTTCCGCTTTTCCCACAGTCCATGTTTCACTACCAAACAATCTGTGCTCTAAACGTACATTTTCAGAAATTTCCTCCTAAAATTAAGGCCTGTGTTTGATACTACTAGATTTCTCTTGGCCAGGAATGCCTCTTAGCCAGCACCGACGCTTGTGTTAGATAGCTGCAACGAAAGCAAAGAGAGTCCACTGCCAAAGCCTCACAGACGAACAAAAACCGAACAAAGACAAATTAGTGTTAGCAAAGCCAAACCCGAGTTATTCAACGAACACGATAGAAAATTCTTTGGTGAATAATCCTAAGAGTTTCAGTCTTAGTAAATGGATCAAAGCCATCAGTCCAAGCACTCTGTGAACGTATTGGCATCGAAATGAAAGATGATGAAGAGAAGGGCTAAATATTAACCGTTTTCTCCTAAACTTCTTCTCTGAGGAATGTTGCACTGTACGTCTTCATTTAAATCGCCGCTAGAACGTCAAAATGACACGAATCGAAATTATTGACGATGAGACGGACAGGGAACTGAATCCAGTCATCAGACGAGAGGTAATTCGACCTAAAAGGACAGCAAAACGTTTCTGCCTAGAGTGTACGAAATGCTCCTCCTCTAGCAACCGTGTGCCACGTCTCTATCGCAGAGAAGGATTCCCAGTGATTAGAAAAAAGCGCAGGTCATTCTCGCTTTCAAAATTGGTCATCGAACAGGTTCACAAACTTATAGTAGAATATCTCAGTCGTCTGTCTGTTGTAGAATCTTAAAACATGTTTAGGTTACATTAGATCCAGTTTTCGTTCAAGAGACACAAAAATGAGATGATTTGTGTGGGTCTGGAACAAGTCAGAAAGTATAACATAAAGATATAAAACATTTCAATATATTACACACTATCCTGATCATTTGTCAGGAGATTGACAAAATAAGTGAATATGTTACAGTAGACAGGAACTGCTAATATTTACAGAATTACTACACTGCCAGAATGAAACATTAATAAATATTGACTGTTGCAACAAGGTGCCGTCAAAACTGAAATCTACCAGTCATTTTTATTTAAGGAGCTCCCTGTTAAGATATTCATCTATGGAGATAGGAGTTGCCTATCAAAAAGGCTTTCAAACTTGGTTTACACTGTGCTTTATCTGAAGCCAAATTTTATTTGTTGCTGGGAATTCATTGATAACTTGAGTTCCTGAATATTGGGTTCGTTTTTGGATCAAGGTAAGTGATTTAGGTCTGTAGAATGATATCATTACTACTATTGATACTATGAATTGAGTTATTGGTCGGAAACAGAGCTATAATACTTGGAACAAATTTTAAAAAGATATTAATACACTGAGAAGCAGTGGTTAGAATAAAATGTTTCTAGAACAGGTTTGTACATGATGGTCTTGAACGTGCACCACAAATGAATGTTACTACGTGCTTTTGCTCGCGTTTTGTGACATTTATAAGGGCCGAAAACTTCCTCTGCAGGAATTAACACGGAGTTTCGAAAAGAATGATCGTGAGTGACCCAGCCCGTTCTGTTCTACCACGAATCCAAAAAAGCTGTAGACACACGCGCCAAGGTGGATGCATCGTTCCATGACTGTTGGAAAGCGTTCGACATAGATACGCACTGCCGCGTAAAGAAACAAAATACGTGCTTACTTAGTATTATATCAGATGTGAAGGGCTTCTAGTAGTCACAACGCAGTACACAATATTCAACAGAGACAAAGCTTTGCACTGAAAAGTGACATAGTGCGAAACCTAATGCAGTGTTATACGACCATTATTTTGAATGTGAATGAACAAGTCGATGACGTCGGGAGTGGAATGAGGCTTTTCGCCGGTAACTCTATAAATCTGTAGCGGAATGGCAACACCTGCGTGGGACCAACGCTTGCAGCACTGACTGGCTGTTGAGAATGATCATAAATGTAACACACTGCGCACAAGCAGAAAAATAAACGACTACGGGAATATTAGTGGAAAGAATTTCATCCATTAAAATTGTAGCAGTGTGAGTACGAAACGATTTAAAATGTTGCGGTCACCTAAAACAACTCGCAGGTAAAGCAGAGGCCAGAGTGGGATATTTGAATATTGCCTATCTGTTTGGGATCCGTACCAGTTTATGGGAAAAGCATAGAAGACCCACAGAAGATTGGGGTGTTTCTTCAGACGTTTATTTAGTAATAGCCCATGCTTTACGGATAGCCTAAGCCATCTCCACTGTCAGATGCTGCAAGAAGGAAGATTATCATCAAGGTGTGGTTTACTGCTAATTTTACAAGAGCGTCTGTTCCGACAAACTATATATTGCTTTCTCCTACCTACATCTCAGGAGTGGATCAAGAAGTTAAATTCAGAAACATTTAAACTCACCAGGTGGCTAACAAACAATCTAATCTGTTTCTCGTGAACCATTCTTGACTGGAAGTGGCAGTGATATTGTAACGTTGTTTTAATTTTGCTAAATTATTCGTGTTTGTTATTGGATGTAAAATGCAAAATGTTTGTTTTACGAAAAGTTACTGTTTAATCTGTTGTTGAGCAAATGGTGTGCTTAATCAGTTTTACTGTAATCCAAAGAAAAGTTAAACAACTAAATCTGGAAAACCAGTATGTAAAGCCTATAATCAAATCAATCCCTGTGAAATTTACTCAGTCTCGTTAGCACCGAGTTCTATGGCCCTGTGCAATAAACTGAAAAATTTCCCTACGCACATAAACTATGAAATACATTTATCTTAGCTCTTGAGTCGCAACGGATGTAATCATGGTATTCTGCACAGTAGGCAGAGAAAATATTGTCTTGGCACAGCGAAGTACAATGACCGCCGTAAAACGGCTTTATACAAATAACGCCAGTAGATACGTTGATAAATGAATAACCACGCAAATGTTCAGCGATAATTTTGGATATTGTCTCAGCGCTGTGTAATACTGCCCGCATTAAAGCAGTTACAAACATTAATACTTTTCTGATTCCGGCACATTAAATTCTTTCTGACTCCGAATGAAAAATCAATTCTTTTAACAGCTCAGTTCTTACAGCTAGCCACTGACTTTAATTCTTGCATCATACCTTTAACAGAGTGCAACAGCAACTGCTAGTGTGCTCTGTGTGTCTCTGCTTACAATCGATTTGGCCACTCAGGCAACATTTTTGGTTTAGTGGTGTCAAAGATACAATCCCTTCTACGTGCTATATCAATTTCATGTCATTTTGCGTGAAATATTTTAAAAAATCGGGCTCCACATACAAGTGGACCCCTCACATCTCGTGAGCCACTCGTGACAGGAAGTGGCAGTCATATGCCAAGTACTCTCCGCCAAACAAAGGAAGGTGGCTTCTGGTGTGTATATGTAGACTAGCCTGACACAGTGTAATTGTGACAATAGTTCATTATGTACCCAGATATCTACTCAAAGATGCAGGAAAGCACTTCTTTTTCAGGGTCCCACTTGCGTCCTCCACCTCCTTACCCTTCTCCATTCACAAATGATGTGCGGTAAACCTCCACACGAGGCTTCGATGATATTATAATGACAACGTTCTTATAAAAAAGAAACTAGAATACAAGTTTTCGGGTTTTTCATTTATGGTAAAGCCTTTTGTGTCGTTAGAACGAACCACAGTGCTTTTTTCTAATGTTTTCAGAAATCAGTGTTTCGATCACTCTCCTGGGATTTTCTTCAGGATGCTAGTAGTCTCTCCTGATGGCCGAATACAATGACCCTTACACCTATAAAGTGTTATTCTCCCACGTTTTTCGAGAGAAACGGATTTACAAGGTAAAATTCATCAGGCTGTTTGGTGGATCGTCGTCATTTCGTCATTTGGAAGATACTGAAAACAGATGCTAAAAGCGCGCAGAAATTGAAGATATTAGTGATACGGTTGTTGTACAGCCTCGGTTGTTTCCTGCTGTTTCTATAATTTGCTCGCAGTGGCTTAGTGTTTACTTCCTTCACAGGGTAGGCACGAAACTCGGAATCGTACTCCCTATTGACATTGAAATTAAGCTAAAGTTCCGAATAATGGCTCTCTGCAACTTTCAGCACACACCGGCCGTGGTGCCGTTTTCTTCCAATGTTGTAATCGGATGTCGTATTGACATGACCTTGGAGCCGCTATTTATCATTCTAGTAGCTCCTGGATTAGCTCAACGAAACGTGTAAACTCTGTTCCAGCCCTGTGACTAAGATAAAATCCCTGAGTGCACCGAGAATCGAACCGGGGTTTTCCGGATAGCAGTTAGAAGCTATGGAGGTAGATATTGTAAATACATTCGTTCTTCGTCGTTTTAATGGACTTTTCTGCAGTAAATACTAGTTTCTGTCGCTAAACGCTCTTGTGTCATTACGATCAAAGAACTAAGCCTCAAGGGAGTTACATTTTGCCTTACTTTTGAAACGAATGTTCTGTACATTTTAATAACAGTCCGATTTGTGATGATAAAGGCATTTTGATAAGCAACTTCATAACGATCTCGCGTTATCTTATGGACCCGTGAAGAAACACACCTCTCCTCTTTATGTCCTCTTTTAACCTCACGTGCCAAAGCACCGACAGTCACCTGCATTACCTAAGAACCTCTGGAAGAGCTTTCATGCAAGCCACACCTTTCGTGAATGAGTTACATTATCTTGTGGATTATGCCAGTCAGTCTCACACTTATTTCAATTTTTGGCAAAATTAATTTTATGTTACTGTTCCACTAAATGTCGGTCTACAAAACTAGTGCCTGTCACTTTGCGGCTGTTGGTTTACTCTGAGACTGCCTGCCAATAGTTTAGTCTGTCATTGCCTCTGTATATGTGAACCACGTTACATTCATTTACTTTCAGCGTCAACCATGACGACATGCACGGAGTGTCGATTCGCTGTTGGTCTTCTTACATTTTGCCACAGTTATCTGGCATTAGAACTTACCCGCATGTTAAGGTCCACGACCAGCTTTGTCGAGTCACGAAATTATCCATCAGTTCATTTATTGTAATCAGCAAATACTTTGTAATACTCGTTTGAGGTGCTCCCTAAATTATATGTTATGATGAGAATTATGCGCTGAGTTCTGTGTGATTCGCAGCAAGCTTGTTCTCTGTCCAGCCTCTACCTGTGGACACCGAAATGCTCTCGGTGTAGATACCTCAAACTCTTTAATTCTATTTAAAATCGAACGTTGGAAGGTTCCACCTATTACCATGTAGTAAAGCTTCGCTTTTATGATCCCACAACAGTACGGGATGGCGATGGTCGTACCGTTAAAACGTGATTGGTATCTTTTATGAGCAGTTAACTGGTTATAACAGTTCGGAGTAACGATCTGCGTATTCGTCGTCAGTATTACAAACCTGTTTCAGGACAACGAATTTATTAATCGTCCTCCTGCGTAGCGGAAGGGCAGTTTGCATAATTTATATGCCCACAACGTCTATCTTCAGTGTGTAATGTGATAAAGTAGAAGGGTAATGAAAAAATACTGTCACAAAATTCTCTCATCGTCGCGTCGGGGTCACGACGAGGAAATGGAGTCCATATATGACATCGTGTTTTTTCCTAACGGGTCGCCCCGACAAATGACCATCGACTTCTATTCAGAGGCATTGTTCGAAAAGTACTCGGCTGTACTCTCAAGTGGCCGGATCATGCATACATGAAGAAAACAGAAAAATATAGTGTCTGGTTAGAAATGTATCTTTCGATTTCAAAATAACAGCCATAATTCTCTTTTTACTGTTAATTGCCCACTGAAATGTCGAACAAATTAAACTTGTGTGACAGTATTCCTCATTTCTCTTTAGTGGTCGACGACAAGGACTTCTTAAGCTCACTTCACAATATTACTTTCTTCTGATAAGTAATTTTCATGCAAATTCTCTAGACTTACGTTGAAATAAATGAACGCTTTATTTCATAATTTAAGAGTCCCGAAAATACCAGTGGCAGGGAGATACGAATACTATCATAGAATTACCTTCAGTCCCCTACATCTATGTTGATGACAAGAATAATATACAGAAGAGTGGAAGAGGAAATTGTGAATATGTCAGTTTGCTTGTAGGAGACGAGGTGACACCAGAGAGGCCGTTCTGACAGATAATGGAGGAAGCAAGACTTGAGGAAGTTTAACTCACTTTCATACTATTCTTGAACCTAAAAAAAAATTTCCACAATGTAATATGGTTCAAGATACCTAAAATTCTGAAGAAACAGATGTAAGCTTTTGGTAAGGTAGGAGAACACACCGCATCTAAAAAGTAAAGAGGAACGATAAAAGTAGAAAGTAAAAAAGGCAATGTTCTAATTATGGTAAAAGGGGTGTAAGACTGAGATGCAGCTTTTCGCCACTATTTTTCAGTTTGTACGTAGAATAATCAATGACAGTAATAAACTTAAGGGAAAGGTCCCGACTTCGAGTCTCGATGTGGCATTGAGTTTTCTTCTGCCAGGAAGTTTCATATCAGCACACACTCCACTGCAAATTGTAAGAATAATTCTAATAAACTTAAGTTTCAACAGTGGGAAATTCCAAGAGCGAAAAGATGACAAGGATGAAATTCACTGGTGACATTGCTATCGGCAGTGAAAGTGAAGAAACGTCAGCGGACGTTGTGAATAAAACGAAGTCTAATGGGGGCGGGAGATTAATTTAGGATAAACCAAAGAGAGATGAATGCAATGAGGAGTAGCAGAGATTTGGCTATCTACAAACTGAACGTCAGTATTGACTACCAAGAAATAAATGAGGTGATGGAATAGTGCTACCTTCATAGCAACATAACGTACGGCAGACGACGCAAAGACACGAAAAGTTGAGTTGGGTATGTGACAAGTGCAGTCCTGGCGAAAAAAGTGTTATAGAATCGAATATCGGCTTTAATTTTAGGAATAAATATCTGTGAAAGTACGTTTGGAGCACAGCATTGTACACAAGTCAATCACGGACGATGGATATACTGACAAATAAGCGTTTGAGATGGGGCGCTACAGACCGATGTAGAAAATTATAGGACTGATAACAAACATGCAGGTTCTTCACGGGATCTATAAAGATAGAACAGTAGAAAACACTGACGAGAATTTACAGGTTTGATACGACATATGTTAAGAGATCAGGGAAGTAGTTCCATTCTACTAGAGGGAGTCGACGTAGGATAAAATGATAGTGGAAGACTGAGACTTACATACATCCAATAAATAATTGAGGACGCAGGTTGCCTTATATGTGGAGGCTGGCACAAGGGAGGACTTCGCATCACAGCAGTTAGAAAACTGATGACTCAGAAAATCCTTACACCGGTATAAGTTACCGATAATTTTCGAATTACCGTAGGAACATAAATATTTCAGTCACATACGGCAGAAATGAAATTTGATATAGTCTGTTTTCGATGATAAACGTAATAACTGTGTCATGTATCTGCATACTAATGTCATCTACTATAATTATATGTAATTTTTATGTTATGTTGAATTCTGGTGGTTTTGAACTTAACAGTCCTATCATTAGTTTCGCTATCGATAGAAATCTGATTGCCAACATAGAGTCTTCGATTCAACGATATTTATGTTTGCTTTACAAGTTTATTACATTAAGTGGAAGTTAAATGATTCAAATCTAGTACTTTCTGCATTCAGTTAATTTATTGTCAGCGTTGCGCACAACATTGAGTAGTTTGTTGCCTTCAACAAGGATATCATGTGACGTCTGGAGTGGTGTTCAATTGTGCTGTTCATATGTATGGAGATTAACTATGGAAAAGGATCAGTTTCCGGTTAATTTCAAGCTGAAGTAAAGGATACATGGGGAAATTGGTGACTACGTACTGATCCGTTATCTGCTCCATAGTATAGGAAAGCAAAAGTTACTACTTACTTAGCTGATTCCGAAGTTGTTTGTATTTGCCTATAAGACGTTACTCTTTCAAGAATAGACGGATGGTGCGACAAACACTTCAGCGTCTCTCAACCTGACAGATTATTTCTGAAATTTACTGCTCTTTCGAGTCGCCGTCGTCATCAGTCTCAACACAGTCAAGAGGAGTTAGTTTGTTCGTACCTCACAGTTCATATACCACCTTGCTACCACCTACCCACGGCTGCGTTAAAAATTCTCAGCAGTTAACGTAACTTTGTCACTCATCATCCACTTACCACAATACTAGATTTGTAGGATTGTAGGTAAAACTATCGCAATTAGGTCTCGTGTGACAGATATCCACTCAATTCCTTCGGGTTAGTGTAGCATGTAATTATGTGTCATGTAAAGTCAGTATAACTTACGCTACACTTCTTGTAAGCGCAAGCAAGAACTTTGTGCATTCTGCGTTTGAGATACTTTACTGATGATATACACAGCACACATGCGTTGATATCAACATTAATGTAGCTACCAATTTTGTATGCAAGTT
Source organism: Schistocerca nitens (assembly GCF_023898315.1). Taxonomy (NCBI): domain Eukaryota; kingdom Metazoa; phylum Arthropoda; class Insecta; order Orthoptera; family Acrididae; genus Schistocerca; species Schistocerca nitens. Next base: position 162,199,403 of record NC_064617.1, on the reverse strand, counting down.
GAAAGTGTATTGGTTTTACATAGGGGTCATACTGCATTTGGCGATTGAAGACGAGTTACAGTATTACAATTAAATCCACTCAGACCAGCAGTTGTAAAGGCTATAAACGTGTTGAATATTTTCTCCTTTTGTTTGTAGTCATGCATATATGCGTATTAGAAATTTGTCTCCTGAAAACGTCAGCTGAATTATGGTTACTCAATATTCTGCCCCCTTCAGCCTAAAGGATGATGAATTTCGGCCTCGATCGTATGAAAGATTTGTCAATCAAAATCTGTTACGTCGATTGGTGAAGTTGTGACACAATACCCTTCACACGAACAACCTTGATTATTTTTAATACTGTTTATCTTCTTTTCAAATCGTATTGCTTATAATGAAGTTCGGTTTGGAACTTTACCACAGTTTTCGTCTAAATGTTACTGTTTACTTTTACGGCTGTATTAAAGACTATGGCATAAAGTAAACTGCAGTCAGTAATCTTTTCTTAATACAACAAAATTTCCTCGTACTATTGTTAGATTCACACATACACTCATTCGCATATTCAGTTTGCTATAATTTTACAGTTACGATATTTTTTTACTGTGGACCCCTGAATTATTTACTGCCAGATCTTCTGCAGCGTGTGCACTGGTCTCAATGTGAATGTCCTTCAACTGGTGATGTCACCATGTGGCTTCTAATTCACTTTTCCCTGCAATTTCCTCAAAGTAGTTTCTTTGCCAAATTGCAGCGCCCACAAGGATAAAATTTCCAATACGTAACCGGTAGGATGGGTGAAACTGTATGTCATGCCTCGTCGAAATAAGAATGTAAGGGAGGTGCCACTGGGTAACGTAAATGGTAGGCGGGAAAAAGGTCTGTGGATTCTTCTTTAGTCTCGTAGAGAACGTGTTGATACGAGAGTAGTGCCTGTTTGGTAATAATGCATATATCACAGCTATACGCAGTGACAGTAAGCACTCGACAATATAGAGAGATGAATGACTGTCATTTTCTTTACTCGAAGCATTAGCACTGCAAGAAGTGTGCACCTGTTTGAGTCGACGTTTGAGCTGTATCCGCAGCATACGGGGCGTGTGGCAAACTGTTTTCCGTCCTTTCGAAATCCATTACACTACAAAATAACATGTGCAGGTACATGCGACTGAAGATGGTTTATTGTGCGAAATATAATACTTTGAACTTGTCTTACTGATATGGCAGCAGAAATACAAACGGCCGAAAACGGTTTATTATGCAAAATAACATACGAAATGGTTTTCCAGATATGACCACTGTGATATTGAATCGCTGCTTCACTTCAGTCTGTGGCGTAGAGGGTCGTCTGGAGCAGTATTTGGATCTTACTCTGAGGCAGGTCCATACGAAGAACGATGGTTATCAACATCTACTTACACTGATTGTCGAACCATAATGGTTTTGTACCATCTGTTTGGTATTTGGTACTTTATACTTTGGAACCATAACTTACTGCATCTTTTCGACATCCCAGTTTCGTTGTAGTTCTACATTTACATCTACGTGATTACTCTGCTATTCACAATAAAGTGCCTAGCAGAAGTTTCAATGAACCACCGTCAAGCCGTCTCTCTACTGTTCCACTCTCGAACGGCACGAGGGAAAAACGAGCACTTAAATTTTTCTGTGCGAGCCCTGATTTCTCTTATTTTATCGTGATGATCATTTCTCCCTATGTAGGTGGGTGCCAACAGAATGTTTTTGCAATCGGAGGAGAAAACTGGGGATTGAAATTTCATGAGAAGATCCTGTAGCAACGAAAAACGCCATTGTTTCAATGAATGCCACTCCAATTCACGTATCATGTTTATGACACTATCGCCCCTGTTTCGCGATAATACAAAACGAGCTGCCTTCTTTGTACTTTTTCGATGTCATCCGTCATTCCCACCTGATGAACATCCCACACCGCAGTGCAATACTCCAGAATTTGGCGGACAAGTGTGGTGTGTGGTGTAAGCACTCCCGATAGTAGACCTGTTGCACCTGCCAATGAATCGCAGTTTTTGGTTTGATCTGCCCATAATATTATCTATGTGATCGTTCTAATTTAGGTTATGTGTAATTGTAATCCCTAAGTATTTAGGTGAGTTTATAGCCTTCAGATT